>NW_026600543.1:0-205444 GCF_029448725.1 Salvelinus fontinalis
AAGGAAACCCTTCGTTTATAGTAGAGAGAAGAGGAAGGAAACCCTTCGTTTATAGTAGAGAGAAGAGGAAGGAAACCCTTCGTTTATAGTAGAGAGAAGAGGAAGGAAACCCTTCGTTTATAGTAGAGAGAAGAGGAAGGAAACCCTTCGTTTATAGTAGAGAGAAGAGGAAGGAAACCCTTCGTTTATAGTAGAGAGAAGAGGAAGGAAACCCTTCGTTTATAGTAGAGAGAAGAGGAAGGAAACCCTTCGTTTATAGTAGAGAGTTTAAATGGAAGGAAACCCTTCGTTTATAGTAGAGTTTAAATGGAAGGAAACCCTTCGTTTATAGTAGAGAGAAGAGGAAGGAAACCCTTCGTTTATAGTAGAGAGAAGAGGAAGGAAACCCTTCGTTTATAGTAGAGAGAAGAGGAAGGAAACCCTTCGTTTATAGTAGAGAGAAGAGGAAGGAAACCCTTCGTTTATAGTAGAGAGAAGAGGAAGGAAACCCTTCGTTTACAGTAGAGAGTTCAGGTGGAAGGAAACCCTTCGTTTACAGTAGAGAGTTCAGATGGAAGGAAACCCTTCGTTTATAGTAGAGAGAAGAGGAAGGAAACCCTTCGTTTATAGTAGAGAGAAGAGGAAGGAAACCCTTCGTTTATAGTAGAGAGAAGAGGAAGGAAACCCTTCGTTTATAGTAGAGAGAAGAGGAAGGAAACCCTTCGTTTATAGTAGAGAGAAGAGGAAGGAAACCCTTCGTTTATAGTAGAGAGTTTAAATGGAAGGAAACCCTTCGTTTATAGTAGAGAGTTCAGGTGGAAGGAAACCCTTCGTTTATAGTAGAGAGAAGAGGAAGGAAACCCTTCGTTTATAGTAGAGAGTTTAAATGGAAGGAAACCCTTCGTTTATAGGAGAGTTTAAATGGAAGGAAACCCTTCGTTTATAGTAGAGAGTTCAGATGGACGTAAACCCTTCGTTTATAGTAGAGAGAAGAGGAGAACACAGGACGTCTTGTCCTTCCAGACCACTGAGTGTTTGTTTGTTAGTAAAAACCAATAGTTGCACTGAAACCTCTCCTCATGTAACCCCTGTACACACACACACACACACACACACACACACACACACACACACACACACACACACACACACACACACACACACACACACACACACACACACACACACACACACACACACACACACACACACACACACACACACGCGCGCCCTGGGGCAACCCAAACCGTGATGACATTGAATCAACATGGACAACTGATTGGATGTGAAAAAGTCAGGGAATCTTTTATCCACCCAACTTGTAACCTAAATACAATGACACGGTGACATTCTGTTGTTGATTTAACCCAATGACACGGTGACATTCTGTTGTTGATTTCACCCAATGACACGGTGTCATTCTGCTGTTGATTTAACCCAATGACACGGTGTCATTCTGCTGTTGATTTAACCCAATGACACGGTGACATTCTGTTGTTGATTTCACCCAATGACACGGTGACATTCTGTTGTTGATTTCACCCAATGACACGGTGACATTCTGTTGTTGATTTCACCCAATGACACGGTGACATTCTGCTGTTGATTTCACCCAATGACACGGTGACATTCTGTTGTTGATTTCACCCAATGACACGGTGACATTCTGTTGTTCATTTAACCCAATGACACGGTGACATTCTGTTGTTGATTTAACCCAATGACACGGTGACATTCTGCTGTTGATTTAACCCAATGACACAGTGACATTCTGTTGTTGATTTCACCCAATGACACGGTGACATTCTGTTGTTGATTTCACCCAATGACACGGTGACATTCTGTTGTTGATTTCATCCAATGACACGGTGACATTCTGTTGTTGATTTAACCCAATGACATTCTGTTGTTGATTTAACCCAATGACACGGTGACATTCTGTTGTTGATTTAACCCAATGACACGGTGACATTCTGTTGTTGATTTCATCCAATGACACGGTGACATTCTGTTGTTGATTTAACCCAATGACATTCTGTTGTTGATTTAACCCAATGACACGGTGACATTCTGCTGTTGATTTCACCCAATGACACGGTGACATTCTGCTGTTGATTTAACCCAATGACATTCTGTTGTTGATTTAACCCAATGACATTCTGTTGTTGATTTCACCCAATGACACGGTGACATTCTGTTGTTGATTTAACCCAATGACACGGTGACATTCTGCTGTTGATTTCACCCAATGACACGGTGACATTCTGCTGTTGATTTAACCCAATGACATTCTGTTGTTGATTTAACCCAATGACACGGTGACATTCTGTTGTTGATTTAACCCAATGACACGGTGACATTCTGCTGTTGATTTAACCCAATGACACGGTGACATTCTGCTGTTGATTTCATCCAATGACACGGTGACATTCTGCTGTTGATTTAACCCAATGACACGATGACATTCTGCTGTTGATTTAACCCAATGACACGGTGACATTCTGCTGTTGATTTAACCCAATGACACGATGACATTCTGCTGTTGATTTAACCCAATGACACGATGACATTCTGCTGTTGATTTCAGATTTTAGTTTTAGGGTTAGGATTAGGGTTAGGATTTAAGATTAGGGTAAGGAATAGAACTGAATTGTGTGTCGCCACAAGATTAGTTATACAAGACTGTGTGTGTTTGTGTGTGTGTGTGTGTGTGTGAGGTCCCATGACTTTGGTCAAACTGATATGTCCTCGTTTGACTGGGCCTAAAGCTGAACTCTGGTATTTAATAATAATCAGTTTTAGATCCCAGATGTTGTGTGATGTGGCTGTTGGACTGTTGACTCTGAACTCAAAGATGTCGACTTACTACACACACACAGACTGATATTACTACCCAGCATGGAGCAGAGTCTATACACACACTGATAACACACACACTGCAAACACACTCAACCTACACATACACACACTGATAACACACACACTGATAACACACACACTGCAAACACACTCAACCTACACACAAACACACTGACAACACACACACACACACTGCAAACACACTCAACCTACACACAAACACACCCAGTATTCATCACTGTTGGTTAGAGGCTCGGTCGTTTGGTTCCTATGTCAGACCGGTTTTATCTGACATGACACTAAATCACACCCCAGGATCAATTGGGGGGTTTTCCCAAACCGTGTTGATTCGATGTTAGACATTTATATCACTTCAGAAGGGACACAGAACAACTGACCTGGAATCAGAGTCTGTGGTTTCTATCACTTCAGAAGGGACACAGAACAACTGACCTGGAATCAGAGTCTGTGGTTTCTATCACTTCAGAAGAGACACAGAACAACTGACCTGGAATCAGAGTCTGTGGTTTCTATCACTTCAGAAGGGACACAGAACAACTGACCTGGAATCAGATCCTGTGGTTTCTATCACTTCAGAAGGGACACAGAACAACTGACCTGGAATCAGAGTCTGTGGTTTCTATCACTTCAGAAGGGACACAGAACAACTGACCTGGAATCAGAGTCTGTGGTTTCTATCACGGTGGGTCAGAAACATTGATCAGTGTAACGTTCCAGGGAACTCTAATCTCCAGGAACCATTAGACTGATCAGCATGTGGAAGATATTCCTCCCTCTCTCCTTCCTCCCTCTCTTCTCTCCCTCCATCTCTCCTTCTCTTCTCTCCAGCCTTCCTCCATCTCTCCTTCCTCCCTCTCTTCTCCCTCCATCTCTCCTCCCTCCCTCTCTTCTCTTCCTCCATCTCTCCTTCCTCCTTCTCTTCTCTCCCTCTCTCCTTCCTCCCTCTCTTCTCCCTCCATCTCTCCTCCCTCCCTCTCTTCTCTCCATCCATCTCTCCTTCCTCCCTCTCTTCTCTCCTTCCTCCCTCTTCTCCCTCCATCTCTCCTTCCTCCCTCTTCTCCCTCCATCTCTCCTTCCTCCCTCTCTCCTTCCTCCCTATCTTCTCTTCCTACTTCTCGCCTTCCTCCCTCACTTTTCTCCCAAGTGAAAAATATATTCTCTGTGCCCTCGCTCTCTCCCTACCTCTGTCTACCCTCACTCTCCTCTCCCCCTCTCTTTCTCCTACTCCTCTCTCACTATCCCCTCCTCTCTCTCCTACTCCCCCTTCTCCCTCCATGTTTCAGAAGTGAGGGAGGCAGGAGTGACAGGCGTGTCTTGTGTACAGCTCCTCCCCCTGTTGGTCCAGAGGTACTGAAGCACATCTTTATATTAGATGTTTTATTAAACTAGAAAAGTCAGTGAAGAACAAATTCTTATTTACAATGACGGCCAAACCCCGGCCAAACCCAGACCCCCGGCCAAACGCAGACCCCCGGCCAAACCCAGACCCCCGGCCAAACCCAGACGACGCTGGGCCACTTGTGCGCCGTCCTATGGGGTTTACAATCACGGCCGGATGTGATTCAGCCTGGATTTGAACAAGGGACTGTAGTGACGCCTCTTGCCCTGAGATGCAGCTGCTCCACTCAGGAAGCCTTGGGACAAGTCAGAGGGTGACTTCCAGAGTGGTGTAGGGAGAATCACGAAACTCATCGGCTTCAGGAAACACTCACTCATGTTCCACTTTTAAATAAAACAAGCATGAAATTCAAAATGAGACAATTCCCCCTGTCGTTTTTTACAATATATAAACCTCATTAACAGTTACACATTTCATTTTGGGGGGAGGTATTTCATACGTTACCATGTCAACCAGACACAAACAAATACAGGTGTCTTTTAATTAGACACGCTTCTCCGTTCTTCAGTAGGAAATCGCACTGCATTATGGGACAGTACTTCTCTCTGAAGCCCCGGCAGGGTTTGATGACTCGGTCAAAGTGTCTATCGGAGTGTCTAGTTAATCCCTACCCTCTCCGTCATTTCCCCTCAGCTTTGGGACACTACTGCCATATGATAGGAAGGGCGCGTGTGAACGTGCAAATGGAGGGGCAGGGGGAGGGGGGGTGATTTGGGACTCAGCCTCAGAGGACTTCATCAGTGTGCACTTGTTCTGATTCTCTACTCTTTGTCTAGAAGTGTACATTTGTTCACCACCCCTCATGCATTTCAAAGTATAGGATTGGTGGTTTGAGCCCTGAATGCTGATTGGCTGACAGCCGTGGTATATCAGACCTTATTGCTTAACTAAGGCCTCATGACTGGAGGGAGTTTCCACCAATACAGTCCTTTAGATCCCTGAGGGGGCCGTGTCCAACAGGGAGAAGGGAATCACAATGTAGAGAAGGGGATCACCACGCTGCTTACTCACTCACTCTCTCTCTCCTCGCTCACTCACTCACTCTCTCTCTCCACTCTCTCCTCACTCACTCACTCAACTCACTCACTCACTCACTCACTCACTCACAACATTGTTCAACATACCAAGTCAGGAAAACGTTGACACCGGTGGTTTGAAATATCAAAACAGTATCTTTATTTATTTTCCTGGCAGGTGGATGATCAAGAGTTAAGTCCCAATGGAATTCTAACGACAGTATTCACTAGTCAACGTACAGAGGAGAAACAATCATCACAAATAAAACCGTGTTAGTCCATCACAACGTGTGTCGGTCAGTAACAGTCTACTATAACCTCGTCAGTGTGTGATGAGTCTGTAGCGTTCAGGATGTCCTCCAATAGAGAGAGGGGTGAGTTCTGGACATGGTCACTGCTCTGCGACGACACACTCTGTCTCTCCTCTAGACCCAACGACCACAGCACCTCACACACCCTCGCGCTACCTTCACACACACTCTTCCCCGTCGACCTATCGCAGGCTTCGGAACCAGCCCCGTCTGTCCTATCAGAAACTCTGTTCCTGTTCGGCCTATCACAACCTACTTCCCTGGACTCTTTAACCCAATCAGATCCTCTCTTCTCCTGTAACTTCCTCGTGACCTCCCGCTCCCAAACCTGACCCCTCAGGTCAAAAGTCACCTTGGCAACTGTTGTGTCGTCAGTGGTCATAGAACCTTTCCCTAGTGACCGGGGGACACATACCGCGTCTCGTAGTCGTAGCAACAGACTACAGGCTTTTAAAGCTACAGGTCTGTCACAATCAAACAGGCCGTTGAGTAACGCTGTTACAACACCTAGGTCCACCAACCGAGACAGACCACACACTACAGACGGGTGTGTTGGGGGTGTGTGTGTTGGGGGTGTGTGTGTGTCAGTTGTGGTGTGTGTCAGAAGGGGTGAGGGCTGGCTTGGCGTCACAGCGTAGGGGTGTGTGAGGTCAGTGTGTGTTAGTAGGTTTGTCCCGCCAGAGCCACCGTAAGAGGGAGGAGCTGACCCCAGCTCTGACCCCTGGTGACCTGGAAGTGTTTCCTCCATCAGGAGCTCAACCAGCTCCAGGGTGTGAACTTTGACCTCCCAGTCCAGATCAGTGCTGCCCAGCGATAGGACAGAACGCAGCGATGAGGAGGAGGAAGATGATGGGTGTGTCTTTAGCCAGCTGATGAAGAACTGGACCACAGCACGTCTGGGGAAGACCTCTGAATCCTGAGACAGGATGTCTAGTAACTGACCCCGAGTCTCCTCCTGGAGAGAACACACAGTAACAACAGTTACCTGTATAACGGTAACAACAGTTACCTGTATAACGGTAACAACAGTTAACTGTATAACGGTAACAACAGTTAACTGTATAACGGTAACAACAGTTAACTGTATAACGGTAACAACAGTTAACTGTATAACGGTAACAACAGTTAACTGTATAACGGTAACAACAGTTAACTGTATAACGGTAACAACAGTTAACTGTATAACGGTAACAACAGTTAACTGCATAACGGTAACAACAGTTAACTGTATAACGGTAACGGTAACAACAGTTAACTGCATAACGGTAATGGTAACAACAGTTAACTGTATAACGGTAACAACAGTTAACTGTATAACGGTAACGACAGTTAACTGTATAACGGTAACAACAGTTAACTGTATAACGGTAACAACAGTTAACTGTATAACGGTAACAACAGTTACCTGTATAACGGGAATACAATCATCATGATGAACACCAAAATATGGACCCTTTGTTACAACAGTAAACACTCACACCACTACAACACAACACCCTCAACACCACAACCCACCTCACCACGAGAGATTTCAGCCTTTTAGAACCTGTGTCTCTGGTGTAACAGACGAACCCCCTATGCATCGTGCCAATAGGGTTAACCTACTTGAAACGTGGGTCATGTAGCGAGGATCGCAAGTTTTGAAATGACAGTCACAGGGACCAGGGTTTGAATCCCAGTCAGGGTACCCCCCTAGAGTACCCCCCCCCCCCCCCCTCCTAAACTACTACATTGGTATCAGGTGTTGGACAGAACCACTGAAAGCATTTCCCAGACCAGTTTTAGTCACAGTACATCTTTCAGAGGCATAGATATATGATTGTTCATAATTGATGTGCTAAAATATATAGCAGAAGAGATATTAATATATATATATATTGTTACTGAACTTCTTCAGCTTCTATTGAATTCTATATTTACCACATATCCACTACTATACAATATGTTTGGACAGCTGAAGCTCACAGGGGCGACAGGTAGCCTAGTGGTTAGAGTGTTGGACTAGTAACCGAAAGGTTGCAAGATCGAATCCCCGAGCCGACAAGGTAAAAATGTGTCGTTCTGCCCCTGAACAAGGCAGTTAACCCACCTTTCCTAAACCGTCATTGTAAATAAGAATTTGTTCTTAACTGACTTGCCTAGTTAAATAAAGATACATTAAAAAAACACATTTTCTCCAGGAAACGTTCTGTTTTATTCATATTTATAGGGGTCTATATCGATTTTCTCCCCAAATTCTGTTTTCTCTGTTTGATTTTTCCAGGTTATCACAAAAAATTCGCACTTTTTTTGTGTATAAAAGTACCAAAATAATATCTGTTATAAGTCCACAAAAATGCTTTAACCACATCAGAGGACCACTGGAGGCCTGAGGGGAAAAACAGCTGTTTCACCCTGCGGTGTTGATTGTTGTCACCTGTAAGGAATCCCTTTGATGGTGTTTAGTTAGTTCAACGTTATTCACTGTTGTATCCAGGGACCCACAGAAGGTACATATATACTACACCACCAAGGGTAATGCTGATGAGCTATGTGACATATACAACATCCATCATAGAGAACTAACTGAAATATTATTTTTGTTAATATTATTAGTATTAGTATTAATACTATTATTGATATTGTTATTATTACTATTATTGTTATTATTCATATTACTAATATTGTTATTGTTATTATTAATATTATTAATATTGTTATTATTCATATTATTATTGTTATTATAAATATTGTTATTGTTATTATTATTATTATTATTATTTTTAATATTGTTATTCTTCTTCTTCTTCTTAATATTATTTTAGTGCAGACAGACCAGGGAATTCTCTAAATAAATACATGACAGCCAGACAAGCCAGTGTATATGACTCAAACAGACTTGTATATGAATGGAGAGGAAATTAGCCGACTTTGTGATCTGTGAGGTAAGTAACGATGTGTCAAGCAGACGACACGTTTTAATTTGCTATTTCGGGAAAACAGAGCAACGTTTAAGACGTGGATTTCATGATGTTGAAACGTCAACAAAAGTAGTTTGAAGTAATGTTTGCATCTTATTAGGTAAAGAAAACTATTTTCAGCAGTGAAATTCCTGAGGAAACCATCTTTGTTTACATAGCGGGGATGAAAAGAACGTCGTTTTGAAAGTTGCCGAATCGTCAGGTCGTCACGCCGTCGATATAGCAACGGCCGCTAATAGCTTCACGTGTCGCAAATCCCATTGCGACACGTGGAGGACGACACTTTTTGTCAAGTGAACGTTATTTACCCCATAATAACAAAGTGAAAACATGTTTTATTTAGATTTCTTTGCAAATTCTTTGAAAATGAAATACAGAAATATCTAATTTACATAAGTATTGACACCCCTGAGTCAATACATGTTAGAATCACCCTTGGCAGTGATTACAGCTATGAGTCTTTCTGGGTGAGTCTCTAAGAGCTTTACACACCTGGATTGTACAATATTTGTCCATTATTATTTTCAAAATTCTTCAAGATCTATCAAATTGGTTGTTGATCATTGCTAGACAACCATTTTCAGGTCTTGAAATCGATTATTATTATTATTAATAATAATAATAACATTATTAATATTATTATTATTAATAGTAATATTAATATATTATATATTAATATAATATATTAATAATAATAATATTTTATATTAATATTATTATTATTATTTCTATCTCTACTTTGCACCTTCTTCCACTGCAAACCAACCATTCCAGTGTTATTTTTTACTTGCTATATTGTATTTACTTCGCCACCATAGCCTTTTTATATTTTTATTTATTTATATATATATATTGTTTGCCTTCACCTCCCTTATTTTTTTTTTATATATTTTTTTTATTTCACCTTTATTTAACCAGGTAGGCAAATTGAGAACACGTTCTCATTTACAATTGCGACCTTATCTCACCTCACTTGCTCATATTGAATATAGACTTATTTTTCTTCTGTAGTATTGACTGTATGTTTGTTTTACTCCACGTGTAACTATGTGTTGTTGTATGTGTCGAACTGCTTTGCTTTATCTTGGCCAGGTCGCAATTGTAAATGAGAACGTGTTCTCAATTTGCCTACCTGGTTAAATAAAGGTAAAAAAATAAAAAAAATAAAAAGAATTCAAGTAGATTTAAGTCAAATCTATCTAAGCCACTCAGGAACATTCACTGTCTTCTTGGTAAGCAACTCCAGTGTATATTTGTCCTTGTGTTTTAGGTTATTGTCCTGCTGAAAGGTGAATTAATCTCCCAGTGTTTGGTGGAAAGCAGACTGAACCAGGTTTTCCTCTAGGATTTTGCCTGTATATCTGATAGTACACAGTATATCTGATAGTACACAGTATATCTGACAGTACACAGTATATCTGACAGTACACCGTATATCTGACTGTACACAGTATATCTGATAGTACACAGTATATCTGACAGTACACAGTATATCTGACCTAGGATTTGACAGTCCTCTCTGAAGGCTCAGTATATCTGACCTGGGATTGGACAGTCCTCCCTGAAGGCTCAGTATATCTGACCAAGGATTGGACAGTCCTCTCTGAAGGCTCAGTATATCTGACCTAGGATTGGACAGTCCTCTCTGAAGGCTCAGTATATCTGACCTAGGATTGGACAGTCCTCTCTGAAGGCTCAGTATATCTGACCTGGGATTGGACAATCCTCTCTGAAGGCTCAGTATATCTGACCTGGGATTGGACAATCCTCTCTGAAGGCTCAGTATATCTGACCTGGGATTGGACAGTCCTCTCTGAAGGCTCAGTATATCTGACCTAGGATTGGACAGTCCTCTCTGAAGGCTCAGTATATCTGACCTGGGATTGGACAGTCCTCTCTGAAGGCTCAGTATATCTGACCAAGGATTGGATAATCCTCTCTGAAGGCTCAGTACACAGTATATCTGACCTAGGATTGGACAGTCCTCTCTGAAGGCTCAGTATATCTGACCTGGGATTGGACAATCCTCTCTGAAGGCTCAGTATATCTGACCTAGGATTGGACAGTCCTCTCTGAAGGCTCAGTATATCTGACCTGGGATTGGACAGTCCCCTCTGAAGGCTCAGTATATCTGACCTGGGATTGGACAGTCCTCTCTGAAGGCTCAGTATATCTGACCTAGGATTGGACAGTCCTCTCTGAAGGCTCAGTATATCTGACCTGGGATTGGACAGTCCTCTCTGAAGGCTCAGTATATCTGACCTGGGATTGGACAGTCCTCTCTGAAGGCTCAGTATATCTGACCAAGGATTGGACAGTCCTCTCTGAAGGCTCAGTACACAGTATATCTGACCTAGGATTGGACAGTCCTCTCTGAAGGCTCAGTATATCTGACCTAGGATTGGACAGTCCTCTCTGAAGGCTCAGTATATCTGACCAAGGATTGGACAGTCCTCTCTGAAGGCTCAGTATATCTGACCAAGGATTGGACAGTCCTCTCTGAAGGCTCAGTATATCTGACCAAGGATTGGACAGTCCTCTCTGAAGGCTCAGTATATCTGACCTAGGATTGGACAGTCGTCTCTGAAGGCTCAGTATATCTGACCTGGGATTGGACAATCCTCTCTGAAGGCTCAGTATATCTGACCTAGGATTGGACAGTCCTCTCTGAAGGCTCAGTATATCTGACCTGGGATTGGACAGTCCCCTCTGAAGGCTCAGTATATCTGACCTGGGATTGGACAGTCCTCTCTGAAGGCTCAGTATATCTGACCTAGGATTGGACAGTCGTCTCTGAAGGCTCAGTATATCTGACCTAGGATTGGACAGTCGTCTCTGAAGGCTCAGTATATCTGACCTGGGATTGGACAGTCCTCTCTGAAGGCTCAGTACACAGTATATCTGACCTAGGATTGGACAGTCCTCTCTGAAGGCTCAGTATATCTGACCTGGGATTGGACAGTCCTCTCTGAAGGCTCAGTACACAGTATATCTGATCTAGGATTGGACAGTCCTCTCTGAAGGCTCAGTATATCTGACCTGGGATTGGACAGTCCTCTCTGAAGGCTCAGTATATCTGACCTAGGATTGGACAGTCCTCTCTGAAGGCTCAGTATATCTGACCTGGGATTGGACAGTCCTCTCTGAAGGCTCAGTACACAGTATATCTGACCAAGGATTGGACAGTCCCCTCTGAAGGCTCAGTATATCTGACCTGGGATTGGACAGTCCTCTCTGAAGGCTCAGTATATCTGACCTGGGATTGGACAATCCTCTCTGAAGGCTCAGTATATCTGACCTGGGATTGGACAGTCCTCTCTGAAGGCTCAGTATATCTGATCTAGGATTGGACAGTCCTCTCTGAAGGCTCAGTATATCTGACCTGGGATTGGACAGTCCTCTCTGAAGGCTCAGTATATCTGACCTAGGATTGGACAGTCCTCTCTGAAGGCTCAGTATATCTGACCTAGGATTGGACAGTCCTCTCTGAAGGCTCAGTATATCTGACCTGGGATTGGACAATCCTCTCTGAAGGCTCAGTATATCTGACCTAGGATTGGACAGTCCTCTCTGAAGGCTCAGTATATCTGACCTGGGATTGGACAGTCCCCTCTGAAGGCTCAGTATATCTGACCTGGGATTGGACAGTCCTCTCTGAAGGCTCAGTATATCTGACCTAGGATTGGACAGTCGTCTCTGAAGGCTCAGTATATCTGACCTGGGATTGGACAGTCCTCTCTGAAGGCTCAGTATATCTGACCTAGGATTGGACAGTCGTCTCTGAAGGCTCAGTATATCTGATCTAGGATTGGACAGTCCTCTCTGAAGGCTCAGTATATCTGATCTAGGATTGGACAGTCCTCTCTGAAGGCTCAGTACACAGTATATCTGACCTAGGATTGGACAGTCCTCTCTGAAGGCTCAGTATATCTGACCTAGGATTGGACAGTCCTCTCTGAAGGCTCAGTACACAGTATATCTGACCTAGGATTGGACAGTCGTCTCTGAAGGCTCAGTATATCTGACCTAGGATTGGACAGTCCTCTCTGAAGGCTCAGTATATCTGACCTGGGATTGGACAGTCCTCTCTGAAGGCTCAGTATATCTGACCTAGGATTGGACAGTCCTCTCTAAAGGCTCAGTATATCTGACCTAGGATTGGACAGTCCTCTCTAAAGGCTCAGTATATCTGACCTAGGATTGGACAGTCCTCTCTGAAGGCTCAGTATATCTGACCTGGGATTGGACAGTCCTCTCTGAAGGCTCAGTATATCTGACCTGGGATTGGACAGTCCTCTCTGAAGGCTCAGTACACAGTATATCTGACCTAGGATTGGACAGTCCCCTCTGAAGGCTCAGTATATCTGACCTGGGATTGGACAGTCCTCTCTGAAGGCTCAGTATATCTGACCTGGGATTGGACAATCCTCTCTGAAGGCTCAGTATATCTGACCTGGGATTGGACAGTCCTCTCTGAAGGCTCAGTATATCTGATCTAGGATTGGACAGTCCTCTCTGAAGGCTCAGTATATCTGACCTAGGATTGGACAGTCCTCTCTGAAGGCTCAGTATATCTGACCAAGGATTGGACAGTCCTCTCTGAAGGCTCAGTATATCTGACCTGGGATTGGACAATCCTCTCTGAAGGCTCAGTATATCTGACCTGGGATTGGACAGTCCTCTCTGAAGGCTCAGTATATCTGATCTAGGATTGGACAGTCCTCTCTGAAGGCTCAGTATATCTGACCTAGGATTGGACAGTCCTCTCTGAAGGCTCAGTATATCTGACCTAGGATTGGACAGTCCTCTCTGAAGGCTCAGTATATCTGACCTGGGATTGGACAGTCCTCTCTGAAGGCTCAGTATATCTGACCTGGGATTGGACAGTCCTCTCTGAAGGCTCAGTATATCTGACCTAGGATTGGACAGTCCTCTCTAAAGGCTCAGTATATCTGACCTAGGATTGGACAATCCTCTCTGAAGGCTCAGTATATCTGACCTAGGATTGGACAGTCCTCTCTGAAGGCTCAGTATATCTGACCTGGGATTGGACAGTCCTCTCTGAAGGCTCAGTATATCTGACCTAGGATTGGACAGTCCTCTCTGAAGGCTCAGTATATCTGACCTGGGATTGGACAGTCCTCTCTGAAGGCTCAGTATATCTGACCTAGGATTGGACAGTCCTCTCTGAAGGCTCAGTATATCTGACCTAGGATTGGACAGTCCTCTCTGAAGGCTCAGTATATCTGACCTGGGATTGGACAGTCCTCTCTGAAGGCTCAGTATATCTGACCTAGGATTGGACAGTCCTCTCTGAAGGCTCAGTATATCTGACCAAGGATTGGACAGTCCTCTCTGAAGGCTCAGTATATCTGACCAAGGATTGGACAGTCCTCTCTGAAGGCTCAGTATATCTGACCTAGGATTGGACAGTCCTCTCTGAAGGCTCAGTACAGTATATCTGACCTAGGATTGGACAGTCCTCTCTGAAGGCTCAGTATATCTGACCTAGGATTGGACAGTCCTCTCTGAAGGCTCAGTATATCTGACCTAGGATTGGACAGTCCTCTCTGAAGGCTCAGTATATCTGACCTAGGATTGGACAATCCTCTCTGAAGGCTCAGTATATCTGACCTGGGATTGGACAATCCTCTCTGAAGGCTCAGTATATCTGACCTAGGATTGGACAGTCCTCTCTGAAGGCTCAGTATATCTGACCTGGGATTGGACAGTCCCCTCTGAAGGCTCAGTATATCTGACCTGGGATTGGACAGTCCTCTCTGAAGGCTCAGTATATCTGACCTAGGATTGGACAGTCGTCTCTGAAGGCTCAGTATATCTGACCTAGGATTGGACAGTCGTCTCTGAAGGCTCAGTATATCTGACCTGGGATTGGACAGTCCTCTCTGAAGGCTCAGTACACAGTATATCTGACCTAGGATTGGACAGTCCTCTCTGAAGGCTCAGTACACAGTATATCTGACCAAGGATTGGACAGTCCTCTCTGAAGGCTCAGTATATCTGACCTAGGATTGGACAGTCCTCTCTGAAGGCTCAGTATATCTGACCTGGGATTGGACAATCCTCTCTGAAGGCTCAGTATATCTGACCTAGGATTGGACAGTCCTCTCTGAAGGCTCAGTATATCTGACCTGGGATTGGACAGTCCCCTCTGAAGGCTCAGTATATCTGACCTGGGATTGGACAGTCCTCTCTGAAGGCTCAGTATATCTGACCTAGGATTGGACAGTCGTCTCTGAAGGCTCAGTATATCTGACCTAGGATTGGACAGTCGTCTCTGAAGGCTCAGTATATCTGACCTGGGATTGGACAGTCCTCTCTGAAGGCTCAGTACACAGTATATCTGATCTAGGATTGGACAGTCCTCTCTGAAGGCTCAGTATATCTGACCTAGGATTGGACAGTCCTCTCTGAAGGCTCAGTACACAGTATATCTGACCTAGGATTGGACAGTCCTCTCTGAAGGCTCAGTATATCTGACCTAGGATTGGACAGTCCTCTCTGAAGGCTCAGTATATCCGACCATGGAAGTGTTGACTCCAGACTGACTAGTATCACCCACGTGTCCCATCAACTCTCTGTCCACTAGAGCATCAACACAAACACTACAGCTGTTTGCGATTCACTAATTATTATTTTTGATTCGATTCACTAATTATTATTTTAGATTCGATTCACCGCGATGGAACCGAATTACAACTACTACAATGGCGAATCGAATAATTTGATTCGTCAAAAATGTATTGTTTAAAAGATTAGGTATATACGAATTAAGCAAATCTTAATTATTAAAAAAAATATGTATATTTATATTTTGAGAAATGTGAAGCGGGGCATCCGTTATACAGTAAATTAAATGTGTAGGTCAGAGTCTCACCTGTGTCCGGTTCCCTGGCTCCCCCTGCTGGTCACTGAGAGTCCTGGCCAGGGCAGAGATGGCAGTCGCCCTCACATAGCTCTCCTGATCACACAGCGCCTCCAGCAGGATAGGAGTGACAGTGCAGCGTAACGCCTCACACAGCCGGCCGAGGAACTCTAGAGTGGAGTCCCGGACCTCCCAACGCACGTCACACACACGCTTCTTTAGCACGGGAAGGAGATCTGTTACAACACACACACACACACACACACACACACACACACACGCTTCTTTAGCACAGGAAGGAGATCTGTTACAACACACACACACACACACACACACACACACACACACACACACACACACACACACACACACACACACACACACACGCTTCTTTAGCACAGGAAGGAGGTCTGTTACAACACACACACACACACACACACACACACACACACACACACACACACACACACACACACACACACACACACACACACACACACACACTTCTTTAGCACGGGAAGGAGGTCTGTTACGACACACACATACAGGAAAAACACACACACTCGTCAGTATAAATATCTGTTAAGCGACAGAAACATCTGAGCAGATATATTGATGTTTGATTGGTTCTCTCTGTACCTTCATTGACCAGATCAGCCAGTGAGGAAGACTCTGCAGACACACTAAGCCACCTCAACATGGCCTGGTAGTTCTTCTGGAGCACCTGAACACAGGAGACACAGTACGCAAGAAGGAACACACACACACAGTGGTCATTAGTCAACTAGGAAACTAGGAGAGACGGGAGAGAAACCAAACTGAGTTAGATGTTGTGATTGGCTGTCTGTAAGGTGTGTCTCACGGTGGGGTCTGAGTCAGGGTTCTGTAGGTTCTGCACTAGAACACGGAACACCTCCACCGCCCGCTCCACAGCTCCTAAAACAACAACGCTTTTTTTTAATTAATTTTTTAAACGCTTTTAAACATGATTGTATTCCTGAACACGCTCCCAGAGTCTAGATTCTCACCAGGGCAGGTGCTTAGGCTAGCCAGGGAGTCTAGGCCACACCTCTGGACCTTGCTGCAGCCAATCAGGTTGGTGGACGCTTTGCTACAGCCAATAGCAGCCTTGCTCTCGGGTGAGTGGCCGTTACAGATCCTCAGGAGTGACACCACAGCAAGGATGACAGAGGCAGATGACTCCTGAGAGAGAGACAGAGAGAGACAGAGAGAGAGAGACAGAGAGAGAGAGACAGAGAGAGACAGACAGAGACAGACAGAGAGACAGACAGAGACAGACAGAGAGAGAGAGAGAGAGAGAGAGAGAGACAGACAGACAGAGAGAGAGAAAGAGAGATTGAAGGACCATATGAAAAAGAGGGGGGTTCGTCCAGCCGCCCCCAAATTCAGGTAGTGACAATTGTAAATCCCTCTACTACTATGGGATATGCTATCCGCCTCTAAGGGCCATAAAACAGGTGTTGTACACAGTGACAAACACACAGAGCAGTGGAGAAGGACAGACTCTTACCACGTCTGTTATGTAGGGAGCGCTGGACACACAGAGCAGTGGAGAAGGACAGACTCTTACCACGTCTGTTATGTAGGGAGCGCTGGACACAGAGACACAGAGCAGTGGAGAAGGACAGACTCTTACCACGTCTGTTATGTAGGGAGCGCTGGACACAGAGACGCAGAGCAGTGGAGAAGGACAGACTCTTACCACGTCTGTTATGTAGGGAGCGCTGGACACACAGAGCAGTGGAGAAGGACAGACTCTTACCACGTCTGTTATGTAGGGAGCGCTGGACACAGAGACGCAGAGCAGAGAGATACAGGAGGGTTTGTGGTTGAGATGATCCAGCAGGAGAGAGAGAGAGCTACAACCCTCCGTCTGTCTGTCCTGGTCTTCTTCAGCCTGTCTGTCCTGGTCAGTGTGTCTGTCCTGGTCTTCTTCAGCCTGTCTGTGGTCAGTCTGTTGATCCGTGTGTCTGTGGTCAGTCTGTTGACCCGTGTGTCTGTGGTCAGTCTGTTGACCCGTGTGTCTGTGGTCAGTCTGTTGACCCGTGTGTCTGTGGTCAGTCTGTTGACCCGTGTGTCTGTGGTCAGTCTGTTGACCCGTGTGTCTGTGGTCAGTCTGTTGACCCGTGTGTCTGTGGTCAGTCTGTTGACCCGTGTGTCTGTGGTCAGTCTGTTGACCCGTGTGTCTGTGGTCAGTCTGTTGATCAGTGTGTCTGTGGTCAGCCTGTCCATCAGTGTGTCTGTGGTCAGTCTGTTGACCCGTGTGTCTGTGGTCAGTCTGTTGATCAGTGTGTCTGTGGTCAGCCTGTCCATCAGTGTGTCTGTGGTCGATCTGTTGACCCGTGTGTCTGTGGTCAGTCTGTTGATCAGTGTGTCTGTGGTCAGCCTGTCCATCAGTGTGTCTGTGGTCGATCTGTTGATCAGTGTGTCTGTGGTCAGTCTGTCCATCAGTGTGTCTGTGGTCAGTCTGTTGACCCGTGTGTCTGTCATTGGACCCGTCCAGCAGAGTTACTCCAGTAACCATCTGTAGAGGTGTCAGTAGAACAGCTCCGACCTTCTGTCTGAGACCTGGAGGACTGAAACGATACCCCGTTAGTCAGTCAGCTACGACCTTCTGTCTGAGGCCTGGAGGACTGAAACGATACCCCGTTAGTCAGTCAGCTACGACCTTCTGCCTGAGGCCTGGAGGACTGAAACGATACCCCGTTAGTCAGTCAGCTACGACCTTCTGTCTGAGGCCTGGAGGACTGAAACGATACCCAGTTAGTCAGTCAGCTACGACCTTCTGTCTGAGACCTGGAGGACTGAAACGATACCCAGTTAGTCAGTCAGCTACGACCTTCTGCCTGAGGCCTGGAGGACTGAAACGATACCCCGTTAGTCAGTCAGCTACGACCTTCTGTCTGAGGCCTGGAGGACTGAAACGATACCCAGTTAGTCAGTCAGCTACGACCTTCTGCCTGAGGCCTGAAGGACTGAAACGATACCCAGTTAGTCAGTCAGCTACGACCTTCTGTCTGAGACCTGGAGGACTGAAACGATACCCAGTTAGTCAGTCAGCTACGACCTTCTGCCTGAGGCCTGGAGGACTGAAACGATACCCAGTTAGTCAGTCAGCTACGACCTTCTGTCTGAGACCTGAAGGACTGAAACGATACCCAGTTAATCAGTCAGCTACGACCTTCTGTCTGAGACCTGGAGGACTGAAACGATACCCAGTTAGTCAGTCAGCTACGACCTTCTGTCTGAGACCTGGAGGACTGAAACGATACCCAGTTAGTCAGTCAGCTACGACCTTCTGTCTGAGACCTGGAGGACTGAAACGATACCCAGTTAGTCAGTCAGCTACGACCTTCTGTCTGAGAGCTGGAGGACTGAAACGATACCCAGTTAGTCAGTCAGCTACGACCTTCTGTCTGAGACCTGGAGGACTGAAACGATACCCAGTTAGTCAGTCAGCTACGACCTTCTGTCTGAGACCTGGAGGACTGAAACGATACCCCGTTAGTCAGTCAGCTACGACCTTCTGCCTGAGGCCTGGAGGACTGAAACGATACCCCGTTAGTCAGTCAGCTACGACCTTCTGTCTGAGGCCTGGAGGACTGAAACGATACCCAGTTAGTCAGTCAGCTACGACCTTCTGCCTGAGGCCTGGAGGACTGAAACGATACCCAGTTAGTCAGTCAGCTACGACCTTCTGTCTGAGACCTGGAGGACTGAAACGATACCCAGTTAGTCAGTCAGCTACGACCTTCTGTCTGAGACCTGGAGGACTGAAACGATACCCAGTTAGTCAGTCAGCTACGACCTTCTGTCTGAGGCCTGGAGGACTGAAACGATACCCAGTTAGTCAGTCAGCTACGACCTTCTGTCTGAGGCCTGGAGGACTGAAACGATACCCAGTTAGTCAGTCAGCTACGACCTTCTGTCTGAGACCTGGAGGACTGAAACGATACCCCGTTAGTCAGTCAGCTACGACCTTCTGTCTGAGACCTGGAGGACTGAAACGATACCCAGTTAGTCAGTCAGCTACGACCTTCTGTCTGAGACCTGGAGGACTGAAACGATACCCCGTTAGTCAGTCAGCTACGACCTTCTGTCTGAGACCTGGAGGACTGAAACGATACCCCGTTAGTCAGTCAGCTACGACCTTCTGTCTGAGGCCTGGAGGACTGAAACGATACCCAGTTAGTCAGTCAGCTACGACCTTCTGTCTGAGACCTGGAGGACTGAAACGATACCCCGTTAATCAGTCAGCTACGACCTTCTGTCTGAGACCTGGAGGACTGAAACGATACCCAGTTAGTCAGTCAGCTACGACCTTCTGTCTGAGGCCTGGAGGACTGAAACGATACCCCGTTAGTCAGTCAGCTACGACCTTCTGTCTGAGGCCTGGAGGACTGAAACGATACCCAGTTAGTCAGTCAGCTACGACCTTCTGTCTGAGGCCTGGAGGACTGAAACGATACCCAGTTAGTCAGTCAGCTACGACCTTCTGTCTGAGGCCTGGAGGACTGAAACGATACCCAGTTAGTCAGTCAGCTACGACCTTCTGTCTGAGACCTGGAGGACTGAAACGAGACCCAGTTAGTCAGTCAGCTACGACCTTCTGTCTGAGGCCTGGAGGACTGAAACGATACCCCGTTAGTCAGTCAGCTACGACCTTCTGTCTGAGGCCTGGAGGACTGAAACGATACCCAGTTAGTCAGTCAGCTACGACCTTCTGTCTGAGGCCTGGAGGACTGAAACGATACCCAGTTAGTCAGTCAGCTACGACCTTCTGTCTGAGGCCTGGAGGACTGAAACGATACCCCGTTAGTCAGTCAGCTACGACCTTCTGTCTGAGGCCTGGAGGACTGAAACGATACCCCGTTAGTCAGTCAGCTACGACCTTCTGCCTGAGGCCTGGAGGACTGAAACGATACCCAGTTAGTCAGTCAGCTACGACCTTCTGTCTGAGGCCTGAAACGAGACCCCGTTAGTCAGTCAGCTACGACCTTCTGTCTGAGACCTGGAGGACTGAAACGATACCCAGTTAGTCAGTCAGCTACGACCTTCTGTCTGAGGCCTGGAGGACTGAAACGATACCCCGTTAGTCAGTCAGCTACGACCTTCTGTCTGAGGCCTGGAGGACTGAAATGATATCCAGTTAGTCAGTCAGCTACGACCTTCTGCCTGAGGCCTGGAGGACTGAAACGATACCCAGTTAGTCAGTCAGCTACGACCTTCTGTCTGAGGCCTGAAACGAGACCCCGTTAGTCAGTCAGCTACGACCTTCTGTCTGAGACCTGGAGGACTGAAACGATACCCAGTTAGTCAGTCAGCTACGACCTTCTGCCTGAGGCCTGGAGGACTGAAACGATACCCCGTTAGTCAGTCAGCTACGACCTTCTGTCTGAGGCCTGGAGGACTGAAATGATATCCAGTTAGTCAGTCAGCTACGACCTTCTGCCTGAGGCCTGGAGGACTGAAACGATACCCAGTTAGTCAGTCAGCTACGACCTTCTGTCTGAGGCCTGGAGGACTGAAACGATACCCAGTTAGTCAGTCAGCTACGACCTTCTGCCTGAGGCCTGGAGGACTGAAACGATACCCCGTTAGCCAGTCAGCTACGACCTTCTGTCTGAGGCCTGGAGGACTGAAACGATACCCAGTTAGTCAGTCAGCTACGACCTTCTGTCTGAGGCCTGGAGGACTGAAACGATACCCAGTTAGTCAGTCAGCTACGACCTTCTGTCTGAGGCCTGGAGGACTGAAACGATGCCCCGTTAGTCAGTCAGCTACGACCTTCTGTCTGAGGCCTGGAGGACTGAAACGATACCCAGTTAGTCAGTCAGCTACGACCTTCTGTCTGAGACCTGGAGGACTGAAACGAGACCCCGTTAGTCAGTCAGCTACGACCTTCTGTCTGAGGCCTGGAGGACTGAAACGATACCCCGTTAGTCAGTCAGCTACGACCTTCTGTCTGAGGCCTGGAGGACTGAAACGATACCCCGTTAGTCAGTCAGCTACGACCTTCTGTCTGAGGCCTGGAGGACTGAAACGATACCCCGTTAGTCAGTCAGCTACGACCTTCTGTCTGAGGCCTGGAGGACTGAAACGATACCCAGTTAGTCAGTCAGCTACGACCTTCTGTCTGAGACCTGGAGGACTGAAACGATACCCAGTTAGTCAGTCAGCTACGACCTTCTGTCTGAGACCTGGAGGACTGAAACGATACCCAGTTAGTCAGTCAGCTACGACCTTCTGTCTGAGACCTGGAGGACTGAAACGATACCCAGTTAGTCAGTCAGCTACGACCTTCTGTCTGAGGCCTGGAGGACTGAAACGATACCCAGTTAGTCAGTCAGCTACGACCTTCTGTCTGAGGCCTGGAGGACTGAAACGATACCCTGTTAGTCAGTCAGCTACGACCTTCTGTCTGAGGCCTGGAGGACTGAAACGATACCCAGTTAGTCAGTCAGCTACGACCTTCTGTCTGAGGCCTGGAGGACTGAAACGATACCCTGTTAGTCAGTCAGCTACGACCTTCTGTCTGAGGCCTGGAGGACTGAAACGATACCCAGTTAGTCAGTCAGCTACGACCTTCTGTCTGAGGCCTGGAGGACTGAAACGATACCCCGTTAGTCAGTAGAACAGCTACGACCTTCTGTCTGAGGCCTGGAGGACTGAAACGATACCCCGTTAGTCAGTAGAACAGCTACGACCTTCTGTCTGAGACCTGGAGGACTGATACCCCGTTAGTCAGTCAGCTACGACCTTCTGTCTGAGGCCTGGAGGACTGAAACAATACCCCGTTAGTCAGTCAGCTACGACCTTCTGTCTGAGGCCTGGAGGACTGAAACGATACCCAGTTAGTCAGTCAGCTACGACCTTCTGTCTGAGGCCTGGAGGACTGAAACGATACCCAGTTAGTCAGTCAGCTACGACCTTCTGTCTGAGGCCTGGAGGACTGAAACGATACCCAGTTAGTCAGTCAGCTACGACCTTCTGTCTGAGGCCTGGAGGACTGAAACGATACCCCGTTAGTCAGTCAGCTACGACCTTCTGTCTGAGGCCTGGAGGACTGAAACGATACCCAGTTAGTCAGTCAGCTACGCCCTTCTGTCTGAGGCCTGGAGGACTGAAACGATACCCAGTTAGTCAGTCAGCTACGCCACGGAATAGAATAAATATGTTCAGTGTGTCTGTTACCAGGTCTCCTCCGGATGGAGGGTGGCGGCGGCACACAGCGCAGCGTCAGAGGGATTCTGGGAGTTCAACATGGACGCCATCAGAGAGACGAGTCTGGAGTCACACGGACCGGACCTGCAAAACAAAACTTGACAATCTTATTGAACAATCTTACGTTAAATGTTCATATTACAAGGTGTGTGTGTGTGTGTATGACTGAGTGAGGACAGAGAGACTAAGGAGACTAATCTTATTGGACAAGTCCATGTAGTCCCTCCCTGTTTCAGTGATTTCCCCCCCTCCTTTTTAGTACTAAATAAACAGCACGTTGACGTAACAACCTGGTTACCTTGGAAACATAAGCGATGTTCACAATCAAACATCCCATAATTCCGTCAGATCACCAAACACACCTGTACGTAGCCAGTAGGACGTCCATTAGAGGCTGTGTGACTGCTCTGCGGCCTTCTAGGACCAACCCCTCCAGAGGCCTCAGGACTCGCCTGATCACCAAGCCCCGGAGAGGAGCCTCCAGCTTGGGGAGAGTCAGGGCCAGCAGCCTCAGCCCCTGGAGCACCTGGTGACACATCACAATAGAAGACCATTATAAACACCTTTATAAAATATCATTATTAAAGGGTTCGCAACGTGAAACCTGTTGTTATTCTCATAAATCTATATATATGGTCAAATAACTCAAGCATAGATTGGTAACTATTTTCTAATTTGGCACACAGAAACTAGAGGCCTTAGGTCCTTGCGAGCGGTACAAAGGTCTAAGGTACTGCATCCGCAGTGCTAGAGGCGTCACTACAGATCCGGATTCGATCCCGGGCTGTGTCGCAGCCGGCCGCGACCGGGAGCCCCATGAGACGGCGCACAACTGTGTTTGGCCGGCCAGGATGTCCTTGTCCCATCGCGCTCTAGCGACTCCTTGTGCCGGCCGCGAGCCAGCTGTACGGTGTTTCCTCATTATGTGGTATTGATATCTCTAAAAACAAGGAAACTGTCACGTTCCTGACCTGTTTTCCCTTGTTTTTGTATTTGTTTAGTATGGTCAGGGCGTGAGTTGGGGTGGGCATTCTATGTTATGTGTTTCTATGTTGAGGTTCATTGTTAATTAGCCTGATATGGTTCTCAATCAGGGGCAGGTGTTTTGCGTTTTCTCTGATTGAGAACCATATTAAGGTAGGCTGTTCACACTGTTTGTTTGTGGGTGATTGTTCCTGTGTCAGTGTTTGTGCCACACGGGGCTGTTTCGTTTCGTTTGTTAGTCTGTTCCTGTTCCTGTTCATTGCGTTCTTCGTTGTCTGTAAGTTCACATGTTCAGGTCTTGTAACGTCGTTTATTGTTTTGTAGTTTATTAAGTGTTTTTCGTCTTCGTTATTATTATTTAAATAAATCATTATGTCTTCATACCTCGCTGCATATTGGTCCGATCCTTGCTCCTCCTCAGACGAGGAGGAGAACGAACGTTACAGAAACTATCACCTCATGATGTGGTATTGATATCTCTAAAACCCGGCCTCCGGGTGGCGCAGTGGTCAAGGGCACTGCATCGCAGTGCTAGCTGCGCCACCAGAGTCTCTGGGTTCGCGCCCAGGCTCTGTCGCAGCCGGCCGCAACCGGGAGGTCCGTGGGGCGACGCACAATTGGCATAGCGTCGTCCGGGTAAGGGAGGGTTTGGCCGGTAGGGATATCCTTGTCTCAGTATGTAAAAATGTAATAAAATGTATGCACTCTACTGTAAGTCGCTCTGGATAAGGGCGTCTGATAAATGACTAAAATGTAAAATGTAAAAATGTAAAACAAGGAAACTGTTAACTCATTATGTGGTATTGATATCTCTAAAAACAAGGAAACTATCACCTCATGATGTGGTATTGATATCTCTAAAAACAAGGAAACTATCACCTCATGATGTGGTATTGATATCTCTAAAACAAGGAAACTATCACCTCATGATGTGGTATTGATATCTCTAAAACAAGGAAACTATCACCTCATTATGTGGTATTGATATCTCTAAAAACAAGGAAACTATCACCTCATGATGTGGTATTGATATCTCTAAAAACAAGGAAACTATCACCTCATGATGTGGTATTGATATCTCTAAAACAAGGAAACTATCACCTCATGATGTGGTATTGATATCTCTAAAACAAGGAAACTATCACCTCATGATGTGGTATTGATATCTCTAAAACAAGGAAACTATCACCTCATGATGTGGTATTGATATCTCTAAAACAAGGAAACTATCACCTCATGATGTGGTATTGATATCTCTAAAAACAACGAAACTATACAACTCATTATGTGGTATTGATATCTCTAAAACAAGGAAACTATCACCTCATGATGTGGTATTGATATCTCTAAAACAAGGAAACTATCACCTCATGATGTGGTATTGATATCTCTAAAACAAGGAAACTATCACCTCATGATGTGGTATTGATATCTCTAAAAACAACGAAACTATACAACTCATTATGTGGTATTGATATCTCTAAAAACAAGGAAACTACTAATATATATATATTTTTTGCATACTGTATCTCACGCTAATTATGCTCCCAATCATCTTCTCCTCATGAAGGTCAGATTCACTCCAGGCTTCATATTTAGACTCATTACATCTTTAACGGTTGAGAGAAAATATTTGCTGCATTCAAATATGACCGCACTGTACATTATCGTTATCACATATACTAGAAATAGAAAATAACATATTGTTTCCCTCTTATGTGGTCTGAACATAGTGAAACGTGGATATTTATCTGTCTTCAACCACTCCTTCCCCTTCCCTCCCATCTCCTTCTCTTCCCCTTCCCTCCCATCTCATCTCCTTTCCTTTCCTCCCATCTCCTTTCCTTTCCTCCCATCTCCTCTAGGGGCACTGCTGTAATATATATATACAGTATATATTCTCTATCAACCAATCGTACCTGGGTGTGGCTGTCTGACTCCAGAGAGCTCTCCAGGTGCTTAAAGATCTCCATGGTGACGGAACACCCGCTTCCTGGACTTGTCTCCATGGTTACGTCCAAATCTACCTCTTCCTTACTGGGTGGAGCAGTGAGGCCATTCCCCTGGGTTGTGTGTGAGGTTGTAGCCGGCTGGTGGAAGGTCAGGAGGCGGGCCAGCAGGTGATTAGCGGCCGAGGCGACGAATAGGCTGGGGTCAGTCTGTAGCTGGAGGAGGGGTTTGGTCAGGCCTGAGGAGATACAACCGAATAGGCTGGGGTCAGTCTGCAGCTGGAGGAGGGGTTTGGTCAGGCCTGAGGAGATACAACCGAATAGGCTGGGGTCAGTCTGTAGCTGGAGGAGGGGTTTGGTCAGGCCTGAGGAGATACAACCGAATAGGCTGGGGTCAGTCTGTAGCTGGAGGAGGGGATTGGTCAGGCCTGAGGAGATACAACCGAATAGGCTGGGGTCAGTCTGTAGCTGGAGGAGGGGTTTGGTCAGGCCTGAGGAGATACAACCGAATAGGCTGGGGTCAGTCTGTAGCTGGAGGAGGGGTTTGGTCAGGCCTGAGGAGATACAACCAATAGGCTGGGGTCAGTCTGTAGCTGGAGGAGGGGTTTGGTCAGGCCTGAGGAGATACAACCGAATAGGCTGGGGTCAGTCTGTAGCTGGAGGAGGGGTTTGGTCAGGCCTGAGGAGATACAACCAATAGGCTGGGGTCAGTCTGTAGCTGGAGGAGGGGTTTGGTCAGGCCTGAGGACATACAATCAAACACATTTCATTTGTCACACGCTTCGATAACAACAGGTGTAGACTAACAGTGAAATGCTTACTTTACGGGCCCTTCAAAACAATGAGGAGAAAAAGACAATAGAGAAATAATAGAAAAACAAAAATATGTAATAATAAATACACAACGATAACATGGCTGTATACACACAGAGTACCAGTACTGAGTTGATGTGTAGGGGTACTAGGTAATAACATGGCTGTATACACAGAGTACCAGTACTGAGTTGATGTGTAGGGGTACTAGGTAATAACATGGCTGTATACACAGAGTACCAGTACTGAGTTGATGTGTAGGGCTACTAGGTAATAACATGGCTGTATACACAGAGTACCAGTACTGAGTTGATGTGTAGGGGTACTAGGTAATAACATGGCTGTATACACAGGGGTAACAGTACTGAGTTGATGTGTAGGGGTACTAGGTAATAACATGGCTGTATACACAGGGGTAACAGTACTGAGTTGATGTGTAGGGGTACTAGGTAATAACATGGCTGTATACACACAGAGTACCAGTACTGAGTTGATGTGTAGGGGTACTAGGTAACTGAGGTAGATATATACATATAACTAGGAATCAAGTGACAGATATCAACATACGCTGCAGCTACTGTTTACTGAGTCAAAAAGATAGTGCAAAAGGGTCAATGCAGACAGTTAAATAGTTAACCAAATAGCTACCCAGACTAACTATGTAGCAGTCTTACGGTTTGGGGGGTAGAAGCTGTTCAGGGTCCTGTTAGTTCCAGACTTGGTGCATCGGTACCGCTTTCCGTGCGGTAGCAGAGAGAACAGTCTATGACTTGGGTGGCTGGAGTCTTTGACCATTTTTAGGGCCTTCCTCTGACACCGCCTGGTATAGAGGTCCTGGATGGTAGGGAGTTCTGCCCCAGTGATGTACTGGGCCGTACGCACTACCCTCTGTAGCGCCTTGCGGTCGGATGCCAAGCAGTTGCCATACCAGGCGGTGATGCAGCCAGTCACGATGCTCTCAATGGTGCAGCTGTAGAACTTTGAGGATCTGAGGCCAAATCTTTTCAGTCTCTTGAGGAGAAGCGTTGTCGTGCCCTCGTCACGACTGTGTTGGTGTGTGTGGACCATGATAGATCCTTAGTGATGTGGACACCGAGGAACTTGAAGCTCTCGACCTGCTCCACTACAGACCCATCGATGTGAATAGGGGACGTGCTCGGGTCTCAGTTCCCTGTAGTCCACGATCAGCTCCTTCGTCTTGCTGATGTTGAGAGAGAGGTTATTGTCCTGGCACCACACCGCCAGGTCTCTGACCTCCTCCCTATAGGCGGGCTCATCGTCATCAGTGATCAGGCCTAGCACTGTCGTGTCGTCTGCAAACTTAATGATGGTGTTGGGAGTCATGGGTGAACGGGGAGTACAGGCGGGGACTAAGCATGCACCCCCGAGGGGCCCCCGTGCTCAGGGTCAGCGTGGCGGATGTTTTGTTACCTACCCTTACCACCTGGGGGCGGCCCATCAGGAAGTCCAGGATCCAGTTGCAGAGGGAGGTGTTCTGTCCCAGAGTCCTTAGCTTAGTGATGAGCTTGGAGGCCACTATGGTATTGAACACTGAGCTGTAGTCAATGAATAGCATTCTCACATAGGTGTTCCTCTTGTACAGGCGGGAAAGGGCGGTTGTGGAGTGTCATTGCGTTAAGGCCCGGTTACCCAAAAGCATCTTAAGGCGAATGTCATCTTTAGATTCCTTCGTAGGAGCAACATCTCTGAGCGGTTTCCCAAAACCATCGTTATTAACGTTGCACTTGACAAAGCCAGTAATCCAAACGCCTCAGACCTCATTGAACAGTTAGGTGTTTGTCAGATTACTTTAGCAAATGTATACAAAAATGTTTAAAAAATATGATATTTACATAAGTTTTCAGACACTTTACTATGTTGAAGCACCTTTGGCAGCAATTACAGCCTCGCGTCTTCTTGGGTATGTCGCGACAAGCTTGGCACACCTGTATTTTGGGAGTTTCTCCCATTCTTCCCTGTAGATCCTCTCAAGCTCTCTCAGGTTGGATGGGTTGAACCAAAAACAACACACGACCTTCTGACCCTTTGAAGAGCGCTTCGTTTTTCGTGACGTTGTCAGCTGCCCTAGATAGTATACTACTGTAGTAACCCGTTGATAGAAACCTATAGAAAGGCTGCCCTAGATAGTATACTACTATAGTACTACTGTTGATAGAAACCCATAGAAAGGCTGCCCTAGATAGTATACTACTATAGTACTACTGTTG
Source organism: Salvelinus fontinalis (assembly GCF_029448725.1). Taxonomy (NCBI): domain Eukaryota; kingdom Metazoa; phylum Chordata; class Actinopteri; order Salmoniformes; family Salmonidae; genus Salvelinus; species Salvelinus fontinalis. The sequence goes on from NW_026600543.1 coordinate 28,651, forward strand.
ATAGAAACCCATAGAAAGGCTGCTCTAGATAGTATACTACTGTAGTAACCTGTTGATAGAAACCCATAGAAAGGCTTCCCTAGATCGTATACTACTGTAGTAACCTGTTGATAGAAACCCATAGAAAGGCTGCCCTAGATAGTATACTACTATAGTACTACTGTTGATAGAAACCCATAGAAAGGCTGCCCTAGATAGTATACTACTATAGTTCTACTGTTGATAGAAACCCATAGAAAGGCTGCACTAGATAGTATACTACTATAGTACTACTGTTGATAGAAACCCATAGAAAGGCTGCTCTAGATAGTATACTACTGTAGTACTACTGTTGATAGAAACCCATAGAAAGGCTGCCCTAGATAGTATACTACTATAGTACTACTGTTGATAGAAACCCATAGAAAGGCTGCCCTAGATAGTATACTACTGTAGTACTACTGTTGATAGAAACCCATAGAAAGGCTGCCCTAGATAGTATACTACTATAGTACTACTGTTGATAGAAACCCATAGAAAGGCTGCCCTAGATAGTATACTACTATAGTACTACTGTTGATAGAAACACATAGAAAGGCTGCCCTAGATAGTATACTACTATAGTACTACTGTTGATAGAAACCCATAGAAAGGCTGCCCTAGATAGTATACTACTATAGTACTACTGTTGATAGAAACACATAGAAAGGCTGCCCTAGATAGTATACTACTGCTGTTGCTTTCATGACAGCTGGGATCTCGGGAACAAAACGCATTCAAATCATGATGTCAGTGATCTCCAGGTTGGAAAGTCGGAGCTCTAGAAAGATGCCCCGAGTTACCGACATTCGAATTTCGAGTTGGATGACCAGTTCCCAGTGGTCTTTAAATGTACTGAAGTCGGGAAGTCTTGAGATTTCTGAGTGGCCAGTTGCAGCATACCTACCAGCCCGATCCAGGAAGTGGAAGGCCTGTGTGTGGCGCATCATGCTGCTCAGGCCATGGATCCAGCCAATCCGCACGCTCGGATCCTCCCATAGGCCAGCCACCTGCCAGCGCTCGCTGTCGTAGGCCACGCCCAGGATGGATCGATCCTGAGATGGGATGAAGAGATAATGAATGTCTAGGAGGTGAAGATAGTCCAACGCCCAATCACAAACAGACCCCTAAACCCTATGCACTTGTGGAGAGCAGAGAGGATTTGATTGGTGTAAGCAATATGGTGAAACTCCCACCTGTAGAGATAGAGCTATTACCATATAGACTAGACCTGACTCTATCCTATTACCATATAGACTAGACCTGACTCTATCCTATTACCATATAGACTAGACCTGACTCTATCCTATTACCATATAGACTACACCTGACTCTATCCTATTACCATATAGACTACACCTGACTCTATCCTATTACCATATTGACTACACCTGACTCTATCCTATTACCATATAGACTACACCTGACTCTATCCTATTACCATATTGACTACACCTGACTCTATCATATTACCATATAGACTACACCTGACTCTATCCTATTACCATATACACCTGACTCTATCCTATTACCATATTGACTACACCTGACTCTATCCTATTACCATATTAACCTGACTCTATCCTATTACCATATTGACTACACCTGACTCTATCCTATTACCATATAGACTACACCTGACTCTATCCTATTACCATATTGACTACACCTGACTCTATCCTATTACCATATAGACTACACCTGACTCTATCCTATTACCATATTGACTACACCTGACTCTATCCTATTACCATATAGACTACACCTGACTCTATCCTATTACCATATTGACCTGACTCTATCCTATTACCATATAGACTACACCTGACTCTATCCTATTACCATATAGACTACACCTGACTCTATCCTATTACCATATACACCTGACTCTATCCTATTACCATATAGACTACACCTGACTCTATCCTATTACCATATTGACTACACCTGACTCTATCCTATTACCATATACACCTGACTCTATCCTATTACCATATACACCTGACTCTATCCTATTACCATATTGACTACACCTGACTCTATCCTATTACCATATACACCTGACTCTATCCTATTACCATATAGACTACACCTGACTCTATCCTATTACCATATTGACCTGACTCTATCCTATTACCATATAGACTACACCTGACTCTATCCTATTACCATATTGACCTGACTCTATCCTATTACCATATTGACTACACCTGACTCTATCCTATTACCATATTGACCTGACTCTATCCTATTACCATATAGACTACACCTGACTCTATCCTATTACCATATAGACTACACCTGACTCTATCCTATTACCATATTGACTACACCTGACTCTATCCTATTACCATATTGACCTGACTCTATCCTATTACCATATAGACTACACCTGACTCTATCCTATTACCATATTGACTACACCTGACTCTATCCTATTACCATATAGACTACACCTGACTCTATCCTATTACCATATAGACTACACCTGACTCTATCCTATTACCATATTGACTACACCTGACTCTATCCTATTACCATTTAGACTACACCTGACTCTATCCTATTACCATATTGACCTGACTCTATCCTATTACCATATAGACTACACCTGACTCTATCCTATTACCATATAGACTACACCTGACTCTATCCTATTACCATATAGACTACACCTGACTCTATCCTATTACCATATTGACCTGACTCTATCCTATTACCATATAGACTACACCTGACTCTATCCTATTACCATATTGACTACACCTGACTCTATCCTATTACCATATAGACTACACCTGACTCTATCCTATTACCATATAGACTACACCTGACTCTATCCTATTACCATATAGACTACACCTGACTCTATCCTATTACCATATAGACTACACCTGACTCTATCCTATTACCATATTGACTACACCTGACTCTATCCTATTACCATATAGACTACACCTGACTCTATCCTATTACCATATTGACTACACCTGACTCTATCCTATTACCATATTGACTACACCTGACTCTATCCTATTACCATATTGACTACACCTGACTCTATCCTATTACCATATAGACTACACCTGACTCTATCCTATTACCATATAGACTAGACCTGACTCTATCATATTACCATATTGACTATTGACTACACCTGACTCTATCCTATTACCATATTGACTATTGACTACACCTGACTCTATCCTATTACCATATAGACTACACCTGACTCTATCCTATTACCATATTGACTATTGACTACACCTGACTCTATCCTATTACCATATAGACTACACCTGACTCTATCCTATTACCATATTGACCTGACTCTATCCTATTACCATATTGACTACACCTGACTCTATCCTATTACCATATTGACCTGACTCTATCCTATTACCATATAGACTACACCTGACTCTATCCTATTACCATATTGACCTGACTCTATCCTATTACCATATTGACTACACCTGACTCTATCCTATTACCATATTGACCTGACTCTATCCTATTACCATATTGACTACACCTGACTCTATCCTATTACCATATTGACCTGACTCTATCCTATTACCATATTGACTACACCTGACTCTATCCTATTACCATATTGACCTGACTCTATCCTATTACCATATTGACTACACCTGACTCTATCCTATTACCATATTGACCTGACTCTATCCTATTACCATATTGACTACACCTGACTCTATCCTATTATCATATAGACTACACCTGACTCTATCCTATTACCATATTGACCTGACTCTATCCTATTACCATATTGACTACACCTGACTCTATCCTATTACCATATTAACCTGACTCTATCCTATTACCATATTGACTACACCTGACTCTATCCTATTACCATATTGACTACACCTGACTCTATCCTATTACCATATTGACCTGACTCTATCCTATTACCATATTGACTACACCTGACTCTATCCTATCACCTGCAGCAGGTTGAAGCCATGTTGACTGGCCGCCAGCAGGCCGGAAAGCTTGAGGCTGAAGGAAAGCATGCTGGGATCTGTAGTTTTATCCAGACACACGGTGGATATGTAGTCCACCAGACAGGGGCAGGACTCCAACAGGGCCAGGCCATGGTCTGGAAAACATCACCACAGGTGTTATTATTGTCTGTGTCCCAAATGGCAACCTATTCCCACAGTGCACTGCAGTGCCATAATGCCTGGTCAAAAGTTCCCTATGTAGGGAATAGCAGGGTGTCATTTGTGTCGGTCATGATCGCTTAGAGCTGCTATGGCCAATATCCATAAAGAGCTGGGGTGGCCTGCTTGGCTCAAACTTTTATTCCTGCCCAACAGTACTGTAACACATCGTCAAATAAACAAAGTGTATAAACCTATCAATATAACCTTATAAATAATATAACCTTATAATCACAAGCCCAGGATTCAGTAAAGTACCAGTAGTCTCTCATCCTCGCTGCGTGTGAGAGATTATATAGGTAGTCTCTCATTCTTATCCTCGCTGTGTGAGAGATTATATTAGGTAGTCTCTCATTCTTATTCTCACTGTGTGAGAGAGATTATACGAAGTCTCTCCTTATACTTGCTGGTGAGACTTTTCTCTGTGTGTGTGTGTGTCTCCTCACCCTCCTTGGTGAGACCCGTGAACCAGTCCAGCAGTTTCTCGAAGCTGGTGTCATCTGGTAGGGACTGTCTGGGGTCCGCTAGTACAGCACACACCCGAGGCAACAACACCAGGCACTCACTGTCCATGCTGCTTATATATGTCTATGGGGAAAAGTCAAGGGGGGGGATATTACTTTAGTTAGACAGATAGTAGTTTACTAGCTCTGGTCCAGGGCGTTTAGTAAGCGTTCATCGAGTCTAATAGTAAAACACACTGCCGCCCTGGACCAGAGCTAGCTTGCTAGCTAAGTAAAGTACGAAGCTTTATAGCAACACGTTTGTTAGCAAGCTAACCAAGTCAGCTACACAAACAACTAAGTTGAATGACAAATGCCTGCGAACCACAGTACCTAGGTATATGTTGAAGTTAACTGAGAAGCAATTAAGGGACAAATTCATGGAGCTTGATAGCTAGCAATCGCCTGCAAAGTGTGTCGCGGGACTGAAACCGTGTTTCTCTTTACCGGAGCGTGCGTTCATGGATTCCCTCACTACGGAAACTAAGAAGGACCTTTCAAGATGTGCATAAAATCGATAAAATGAACAGCAACTGCGCATTTTCTCCGATCTCATACGATCTGGTAAACTGAATCGAAAAGGTATTGCATCGCACTGCAGCCTATCTACACACTACGTGTCTTGTGCTGTCGCGAGTCGAAACCTGGAGTTAAACTCCTCCTCGACGTTTCCCGCAATTCGTCCATTTTCACGTAATCGCACATGGTGTTACACCAGCGGGTAACCGATAGCCTTCTAGAAATCTAGATTTACACCGATTTAGCGTAGACCGACTCACTTCCAAGCCTGTTAAATGCATGACACGGAGGATATGCCGGCTGATGTCGATTTCGACGAGGACGAACCGTCGTTCAGTGACCCAGAAGACTTCGAAGATGATGTCGACGATGAGGGTGAGAAAATGCAGGAAAAAAGCCGGCTTTTTTGCGGCCTGGAGAGCTACCGTTAGTTGGGTTCGCTTAGCTAGCTGTTTTAGCGTATGTAGTTAGCTACAAGGCTATCATTGCAATAGACGTCATGTAAACCAAATGTATATAAATAATTGTTAAAATATTTCATATTTTTTTGAAGGGTCAACGTAAAGATCAGCTAGTGATCACTTTTGACAACGTTCGTAAAGTGATAATGTTAGCTAGCTACAGTAGCTGCTAAAGCTAACAGTGGGTTCATTCATGCCTCGCCCATCCACGCAAAGTTGTCCATACAAATGGCGTTACCAAAGAAGAACCATTTACGCCTGTGACATTTTACACATTTGTTTGTTAGCTATGTTCTTACGGTAAACAATCTGTAACGTTATAGCATAACTGTTTTGTTTCCAGTCGTTTGCTGAAGCGGGACATTCTGACTCCCCGCCGTCAGTGCATTACTAGCTAACTAACGTTACCAGCTGTCAGATAATTGTGAATGCAGATGTGTGTGTTTTATAAACTATAGTATAGGCCAAACTACATCCTCACAGCCTTTACACAAGTTTAATTTTCAGCAGGTGTGGCAAAAATGGTAAATTCACTTTTTGGGGGACAACAGAGCTAACTTTTTTATTTATTTTTACCGTTATTTTACCAGGTAAGTTGACTGAGAACACGTTCTCATTTGCAGCAACGACCTGGGGAATAGTTACAGGGGAGAGGAGGGGGGTGAATGAGCCAATTGTAAACTGGGGATTATTAGGTGACCATGATGGTTTGAGGGCCAGATTGGTAATTTAGCCAGGACACCGGGGTTAACACCCCTACTCTTACGATAAGTGCCATGGGATCTTTTAATGACCTCAGAGAGTCAGGACACCCGTTTAACGTCCCATCCGAAAGACGGCACCCTATACAGGACAGTGTCCCCAATCACTGCCACTAACCAGGAGGTGAGGCCTCATTTAACACAGTAAATTCATCAGGCTTAAGCCATGTTTCAGTCAGGCCAATCACATCAAGATTATGATCAGTGATTAGTTCATTGACTATGACTGCCTTTGAAGTGAGGGATCTAACATTAAGTAACCCTATTTTGAGATGTGAGGTATCACGATCTCTTTCAATAATGGCAGGAATGGAGGAGGTCTTTATCCTAATAAGATTGCTAAGGCGAACACCGCCATGTTTAGTTTTGCCCAACCTAGGTCGAGGCACAGACACAGTCTCAATGGGTATGGCTGAGCTGACTACACTGACTGTGCTATTGGCAGACTCCACTAAGCTGGCAGGTTGGCTAACAGCCTGCTGCCTGGCCTGCACCCTATTTCATTGTGGGGCTAAAGGAGTTAGAGCCCTATCTATGTTGGTAGATAAGATGAGAGCACCCCTCCAGGTAGGATGGAGTCCGTCACTCCTTAGCAGGTCAGGCTTGGTCCTGTTTGTGGGTGAGTCCCAGAAAGAGGGCCAATTATCTACAAATTCTATCTTTTGGGAGGGGCAGAAAACAGTTTTCAACCAGCGATTGAGTGCTGAGACTCTGCTGTAGAGCTCGTCACTCCCCCTAACTGGGAGGGGGCCAGAGACAATTACTCGATGCCGACACATCTTTCTAGCTGATTTACACGCTGAAGCTCTGTTGCGCTTGGTGACCTCTGACTGTTTCATCCTAACATCGTTGGTGCCGACGTGGATAACAATATCTCTATACTCTCTACACTCGCCAGATTTAGCTTTAGCCAGCACCATCTTAAGATTAGCCTTAACGTCGGTAGCCCTGCCCCCTGGTAAACAGTGTATGATCGCTGGGTGATTCGTTTTAAGTCTAATACTGCGGGTAATGGAGTCGCCAATGACTAGGGTTTTCAATTTGTCAGAGCTAACGGTGGGAGCCTTCGGCGTCTCAGACCCCGTAACGGGAGGAGTAGAGACAAGAGAAGACTCAGACTCCGACTCGCTACATAATGGGGAAAACCGGTTGAAAGTTTCTGTCGGCTGAATGAGCGACACCGGTTGAGCATTCCAACAGCATTTCCCTCCAGAAGCCATGAGAAAGTTGTCCGGCTGCGGGGACTGTGCGGGGGGATTTATACTAACGTTACTATCTGTACTTACTGGTGGCACAGACGCTGTTTCTTCCTTTCCTACACTGAAATTACCCTTGCCTAACGATTGCGTCTGAAGCTGGGCTTGCAGCACAGCTATTTTCGCCGTAAGGCGATCGTTCTCCTGTATATTATGAGTACAGCGACTGCAATTAGAAGACATCATGTTAATGTTACTACTTAGCTTCGGCTGTTGAAGGTGTTGACGAACCATGTCCGATGGAAAAACTAAAAATATAAACGGTAATTAAAAACAGAAACAAAACAAAAAACGTAAAGTTGTCAGCTAGCAAAGTAAAGTAAAGTTGGCAGCATTGTCTCCAGTTAATTGGTAAAACATGTTAAAAAAAATGTATGCACACATGAGTCGCTTTTAGATAAAAAGTGTATGCTAAATGGCATTATTATTCCATGTCTTTGTCTAGACACAATCAATGGTATGGAAAACCCTGGTTTGATAAACTACCTCACCATATAACATTCTCTTGACCTGCTCCCTCATCCATCCCTCATCCATCCCTCCCTCCCTCATCCATCCCTCCCCCATCCCTCATCCATCCCTCCCTCATCCATCCATCCCTCATCCATCCATCCCTCATCCATCCATCCCTCATCCATCCATCCCTCATCCATCCCTCCCTCATCCATCCATCCCTCATCCATCCATCCCTCATCCATCCATCCCTCATCCATCCCTCATCCATCCCTCATCCATCCCTCATCCATCCCTCCCTCATCCATCCCTCATCCATCCCTCCCTCATCCATCCCTCCCTCATTCATCCCTCCCTCATTCATCCCTCCCTCATTCATCCCTCCCTCATTCATCCCTCCCTCATCCATCCCTCCCTCATCCATCCCTCCCTCATCCATCCCTCCCTCATCCATCCCTCCCTCATCCATCCCTCCCTCATCCATCCCTCCCCCATCCCTCCCCCATCCCTCATCCATCCCTCATCCATCCCTCATCCATCCCTCATCCATCCCTCATCCATCCCTCATCCATCCCTCCCCCATCCCTCATCCATCCCTCCCTCATCCATCCCTCCCTCATCCATCCCTCCTCCCCTGTAGAGTTGCTGGGTGACCTGCTGCGGGAGAAGCCCCAGGAGGCAGACGGGATAGACTCTGTGGTTGTCGTGGACAACGTGCCCCAGGTCGGCCCCGAGCGCCTGGAGAAGCTGAAGAACGTCATTCACAAGATATTCTCCAAGTTCGGCAAGATCACCAACGAGTTCTACCCGACGGTAGACGGACCTGAAGGACTCACTAAGGGGTGAGAAGGAGGTTGCAGGGAGGCTGTAGGAGGGTACAGGGAGGCTGTAGGAGGGGGCAGGGAGGCTGTAGGAGGGGGCAGGGAGGCTGTAGGAGGGTGCAGGGAGGCTGTAGGAGGGGGCAGGGAGGCTGTAGGAGGGGGCAGGGAGGCTGTAGGAGGGGGCAGGGAGGGTGCAGGGAGGCTGTAGGGGGGTGCAGGGAGGCTGTAGGGGGGTGCAGGGAGGCTGTAGGAGGGTAAAGGGAGGCTGTAGGAGGGTAAAGGGAGGCTGTAGGAGGGTAAAGGGAGGCTGTAGGAGGGTAAAGGGAGGCTGTAGGAGGGTAAAGGGAGGCTGTAGGAGGGTAAAGGGAGGCTGTAGGAGGGTAAAGGGAGGCTGTAGGAGGGTGCAGGGAGGCTGTAGGAGGATAAAGGGAGGCTGTAGGAGGGTAAAGGGTTGTCACAATACTAAGTATTAAGGAAGGAAAGAAAATGAAACAGACTGCATTTCTTGAGGAAGAGAGTCCTGATGTTAGTGAAACAGCTGTATGTTGTCAACCACAGTCACGTTTGTTTATTTTCTAAGCGATAGCACAATATTTTACACAAAGTAGGTTTTTAAAGGACCAAAGAGCTTAGTCTTTGTTTTATTGTTTGCCAAGTAAATCTGGTATGGTAGTATCACAATACTATCATGGCAACACTGTTGTGGTGTAGGGTGAGTAGTAGGATTTTAACCCATGGCTGACACTGTTGTGGTGTAGGGTGAGTAGTAGGATTTTAACCCATGGCTGACACTGTTCTGGTGTAGGGTGAGTAGTAGGGTTTTAACCCATGGCTGACACTGTTCTGGTGTAGGGTGAGTAGTAGGATTTTACCCCAAGGCTGACACTGTTCTGGTGTAGGGTGAGTAGTAGAGTTTTAACCCATGGCTGACACTGTTCTGGTGTAGGGTGAGTAGTAGAGTTTTAACCCATGGCTGACACTGTTCTGGTGTAGGGTGAGTAGTAGGGTTTTAACCCATGGCTGACACTGTTCTGGTGTAGGGTGAGTAGTAGGGTTTTAACCCATGGCTGACACTGTTCTGGTGTAGGGTGAGTAGTAGAGTTTTAACCCATGGCTGACACTGTTCTGGTGTAGGGTGAGTAGTAGGGTTTTAACCCATGGCTGACACTGTTCTGGTGTAGGGTGAGTAGTAGGGTTTTAACCCATGGCTGACACTGTTCTGGTGTAGGGTGAGTAGTAGGATTTTACCCCATGGCTGACACTGTTCTGGTGTAGGGTGAGTAGTAGGATTTTACCCCATGGCTGACACTGTTCTGGTGTAGGGTGAGTAGTAGGGTTTTAACCCATGGCTGACACTGTTCTGGTGTAGGGTGAGTAGTAGGATTTTACCCCAAGGCTGACACTGTTCTGGTGTAGGGTGAGTAGTAGGATTTTACCCCATGGCTGACACTGTTCTGGTGTAGGGTGAGTAGTAGGGTTTTACCCCATGGCTGACACTTCTGGTGTAGGGTGAGTAGTAGGATTTTACCCCAAGGCTGACACTGTTCTGGTGTAGGGTGAGTAGTAGGATTTTACCCCAAGGCTGACACTGTTCTGGTGCAGGGTGAGTAGTAGAGTTTTACCCCAAGGCTGACACTGTTCTGGTGCAGGGTGAGTAGTAGAGTTTTACCCCAAGGCTGACACTGTTCTGGTGCAGGGTGAGTAGTAGGATTTTAATAGTACTTAATGTTTTATCTCCTATTATCTCTGTAGGTACATGGTATGGGGCTCCTACTCAGACCTATAGTTAGTTAACCTGTAGTTTATATTATCTCCTCTGTAGGTACATCTTCCTGGAGTATGGAGCTCCTACTCAGACCTATAGTTAGATAATCTGTAGTTAATGTTATCTCTGTAGGTACATGGTATGGGGCTCCTACTCAGACCTATAGTTAGTTAACCTGTAGTTAATGTTATCTCTGTAGGTACATGGTATGGGGCTCCTACTCAGACCTATAGTTAGTTAACGTGTAGTTAATGTTATCTCTGTAGGTACATGGTATGGGGCTCCTACTCAGACCTATAGTTAGTTAACCTGTAGTTAATATTATCTCTGTAGGTACATGGTATGGGGCTCCTACTCAGACCTATAGTTAGTTAACCTGTAGTTAATGTTATCTCTGTAGGTACATGGTATGGTGCTCCTACTCAGACCTATAGTTAGTTAACCTGTAGTTAATGTTATCTCTGTAGGTACATGGTATGGAGCTCCTACTCAGACCTATAGTTAGTTAACCTGTAGTTAATGTTATCTCTGTAGGTACATGGTATGGTGCTCCTACTCAGACCTATAGTTAGTTAACCTGTAGTTAATGTTATCTCTGTAGGTACATGGTATGGAGCTCCTACTCAGACCTATAGTTAGTTAACCTGTAGTTAATGTTATCTCTGTAGGTGCATGGTATGGAGCTCCTACTCAGACCTATAGTTAGTTAACCTGTAGTTAATGTTATCTCCTCTGTAGGTACATGGTATGGGGCTCCTACTCAGACCTATAGTTAGTTAACCTGTAGTTAATGTTATCTCCTCTGTAGGTACATGGTATGGGGCTCCTACTCAGACCTATAGTTAGTTAACCTGTAGTTAATCTCCCCTGAAGGTACATCTTCCTGGAGTATGGAGCTCCCACTCAGGCTCTGGAGGCAGTGAAGAACGCTGACGGCTACAAACTGGACAAGCAGCACACCTTTAGAGTCAATGTGTTCACAGACTTCGACAAGTAAGAATACACTACACACAAACACATGGTGTCCAGGGCATCATTCCAGCTGTTATATGGGGTGTTCAGGGCATCATGCCAGCTGTTATATGGGGTGTTCAGGGCATCATGCCAGCTGTTATATGGGGTGTTCAGGGCATCATGCCAGCTGTTATATGGGGTGTCCAGGGCATCATGCCAGCTGTTATATGGGGTGTCCAGGGCATCATGCCAGCTGTTATATGGGGTGTCCAGGGCATCATGCCAGCTGTTATATGGGGTGTCCAGGGCATCATGCCAGCTGTTATACGGGGTGTTCAGGGCATCATTCTAGCTGTTATACGGGGTGTTCAGGGCATCATGCCAGCTGTTATATGGGGTGTCCAGGGCATCATGCCAGCTGTTATATGGGGTGTTCAGGGCATCATGCCAGCTGTTATATGGGGTGTTCAGGGCATCATGCTAGCTGTTATATGGGGTGTTCAGGGCAACATGCTACACACAAACACATGGTGTTCAGGGCATCATGCCAGCTGTTATATGGGGTGTTCAGGGCATCATGCCAGCTGTTATATGGGGTGTTCAGGGCAACATGCCAGCTGTTATATGGGGTGTCCAGGGCATCATTCCAGCTGTTATATGGGGTGTTCAGGGCATCATGCCAGCTGTTATATGGGGTGTTCAGGGCATCATGCCAGCTGTTATATGGGGTGTCCAGGGCAACATGCCAGCTGTTATATGGGGTGTCCAGGGCATCATTCTAGCTGTTACATGGTGTTCAGGGCATCATGCCAGCTGTTATATGGGGTGTCCAGGGCATCATGCCAGCTGTTATATGGGGTGTCCAGGGCATCATTCCAGCTGTTATATGGGGTGTTCAGGGCATCATGCCAGCTGTTATATGGGGTGTCCAGGGCATCATTCCAGCTGTTATATGGGGTGTTCAGGGCATCAGTCTAGCTGTTATATGGTGTGTCCAGGGCATCATTCTAGCTGTTATATGGCATCTGGTTAGTTATGGATCATCTAGACACAACAACAACAACATGGCAGAAATGTTTGACATAGATATACATGATATAGAACTGTCTGCTGTATATGTTTGACATAGATAAACATGATATAGAACTGTCTTCTGTATATGTTTGACATAGATAAACATGATATAGAACTGTCTGCTGTATATGTTTGACATAGATAAACATGATATAGAACTGTCTGCTGAATATGTTTGACATAGATATACATGATATAGAACTCTGCTGTAGATTGTGATGTTGTGTTCCAGGTACATGAGCATCAGTGACGAGTGGGAGTCTCCTGAGAAGCAGCCCTTCAAGGACTTTGTGAGTGTTCCACACTGTCACTTCAACCCCCACGTTCAGAGAATAAGCACCCGGTGTTGTGGAGGCGGGGAAAAGGTCATTACTAGCCGTCACTTCCTGTTTGTGTTGCCAGGGTAACATGCGTCACTGGATGGAGGACCTTGACTGTCGTGACCAGTACAGCGTCATCTACGAATCAGGAGAGAGGACCGCCATCTTCAACAATGACGCCAAGGATCCAGTCGTCTCCGAGGAGAGGGCGGTGAGTCAACCAATCACGACGGAGCAGATGGTTCTACCAATCAGAATATATATATATTTGTTTGTTTGTTGCACTGAGCATTCTACATCTACAGAAGTACTTTTTTACGTCTTTGATCCTTAAAAAGTAGAAGGCTTGATTGTGTAAATCAAAATATCTGCCGTGGTGTATAGTGATTGATTCTGAGGTTGTGACTGTGTCGTGTCTGTTGTGTCCCTGTAGCGCTGGACAGAGACCTATGTGCGCTGGTCTCCCAAGGGAACTTACCTGGCCACGTTCCACCAGCGAGGCATTGCATTGTGGGGCGGAGAGAAGTTCAAGCAGATCCAACGTTTCAGCCACCAGGGAGTGTCTCTGATCGACTTCTCCCCCTGCGAGAGGTAACCAATCACCACTACATCACTAATGAATAATCAATGTCTGTCTATATCACATCTATGAAGCCTTATGGGGGCCGCAGGCAGCCTAGTGGTTAGAGAGGGGGGGGCAGGTAGCCTAGTGGTTAGAGGGGGGGGGGGCTGGTAGCCTAGTGGGAGGGGGGGGCAGGTAGCCTTGTGGTTAGAGAGGAGGGGGAGGGGGGCAGGTAGCCTAGTGGTTAGAGAGGGGGGGGGGCAGGTAGCCTAGTGGTTAGAGAGGGGGGGGGGCAGGTAGCCTAGTGGTTAGAGAGGGGGGGGGGCAGGTAGCCTAGTTGTTAGAGAGGGGGGGCATGTAGCTTAGTGGTTAGAGGGGGGGGGGGCAGGTAGCCTAGTGGGAGGGGGGGGCAGGTAGCCTTGTGGTTAGAGAGGAGGGGGGGGGGGGCAGGTAGCCTAGTGGTTAGAGGGGGGGGGGGCTGGTAGCCTAGTGGGAGGGGGGGGCAGGTAGCCTTGTGGTTAGAGAGGAGGGGGAGGGGGGCAGGTAGCCTAGTGGTTAGAGAGGGGGGGGGGCAGGTAGCCTAGTGGTTAGAGAGGGGGGGGGGCAGGTAGCCTAGTGGTTAGAGAGGGGGGGGGGCAGGTAGCCTAGTTGTTAGAGAGGGGGGGCATGTAGCTTAGTGGTTAGAGGGGGGGGGGGCAGGTAGCCTAGTGGGAGGGGGGGGCAGGTAGCCTTGTGGTTAGAGAGGAGGGGGGGGGGGGCAGGTAGCCTAGTGGTTAGAGGGGGGGGGGGTGCAGGTAGCCTAGTGGTTAGAGGGGGGGGGCAGGTAGCCTAGTGGTTAGAGGGGGGGGGGCAGGTAGCCTAGTGGTTAGAGGGGGGGGGGCAGGTAGCCTAGTGGTTAGAGGGGGGGGCAGGTAGCCTAGTGGTTAGAGGGGGGGGGGCAGGTAGCCTAGTGGTTAGAGGGGGGGGCAGGTAGCCTAGTGGTTAGAGGGGGGGGGCAGGTAGCCTAGTGGTTAGAGGGGGGGTGCAGGTAGCCTAGTGGTTAGAGGGGGGGGGCAGGTAGCCTAGTGGTTAGAGGGGGGGGGGGCAGGTAGCCTAGTGGTTAGAGGGGGGGGGGCAGGTAGCCTAGTGGTTCAAGGTGGGGGGGGGGGGGCAGGTAGCCTAGTGGTTCGAGCGTTGGACTAATAGCCGAAAGGTCGCAAGATCAAATCCCCGAGCTGACAACGTAAAAATATGTCGTTCTACCCCAGAACAAGGCAGTTAACCCACCGTTCCTAAACCGTCATTGTAAATAAGAATTTGTTCTTAACTGACTTGCCTAGTTAAATAAAGGTTAAATTAAAATGAAGCTACATGAAGTTGTTATAATGCTTCATTCCCTGATGGAAACTGAGGACCCTCAGGCCATAAAGTAACTATGTAGTCTTATGAAGCCTTTTAAGGTGTTGTACCGCTTCATAGGTACGTCGCCGTGACGTTCAGTCCCCTGATGGACACTATGCCCTAGTGGAGCTCTGTCAACTGTATGAAGCCGTGTGAAGCTATATAAAGGGGTTATAATGCTTGGTAGGTACATGTAACTGCCAGAATAAAGGAAACCCCAACATAAAGTGTCTTAACGGGGTGTTGGACCACCAGCCAGAACAGCTTCAATGCTCCTCGGCGTAGATTCCACACGTTTCTGGAACTCTATTGGAGGGATGTGTCAACGCTGGTTTAAGGGATCGAGAGACAGGCACAGGAATACGTTGTGTTTTTTTTTTTTTTTTACCCAAATTACAGCGTGCCGCGTACTGGCACGGGGACGAAGACCAAACAGGGTACAACACACAGGGTTGAACCCCCAAAACAAAAAAAGAGCGAGGAGTACATTTGAATAAATACAAGCACACGATGACTGACGCACGGGACGAGACCCGTAATCACAATGATTAACACACGGGACGAGACCCGTAATCACAATGATTAACACACGGGACGAGACCCGTAATCACAATGATTAACACACGGGACGAGACCCGTAATCGCAATGATTAACACACGGGACGAGACCCGTAATCGCAATGATTAACACACAGGACGAGACCCGTAATCGCAATGATTAACACACGGGACGAGACCCGTAATCGCAATGATTAACACACGGGACGAGACCCGTAATCGCAATGATTAACACACGGGACGAGACCCGTAATCGCAATGATTAACACACGGGACGAGACCCGTAATCGCAATGATTAACACACGGGACGAGACCCGTAATCGCAATGGTTAACACACGGGACGAGACCCGTAATCGCAATGGTTAACACACGGGACGAGACCCGTAATCGCAATGGTTAACACACGGGACGAGACCCGTAATCGCAATGGTTAACACACGGGACGAGACCCGTAATCGCAATGATTAACACACGGGACGAGACCCGTAATCGCAATGATTAACACACGGGACGAGACCCGTAATCGCAATGATTAACACACGGGACGAGACCCGTAATCACAATGATTAACACACGGGACGAGACCCGTAATCACAATGATTAACACACGGGACGAGACCCGTAATCACAATGGCACGAAAACCCAAAACACACAGCACAGCTACTCGCACGCACCCACAGACACTGTAACAATATATTGACAGGACACTGGTAAACCAAAGGGCACACTTATACAGTTACTAATCACTGGGAATAGGGGCCAGGTGTGCGTAATGAACGTTACGGAGGGATCCGTGACAAATGTGTAACCGTTCTTCCTCGATTAAAATCCTTCATTTGATGTTGCGTTGATGGTGGTGGAAAACGCTGTCTCGGGCGCCGCTCCAGAATCTCCCAGAAGTGTTACATTTACTAAGACTCACACACACCCTTTAAAACCCCTGTGCTCCTTTGAGAGCCCTCTTTCAAAGTCTCTGCTAGCCCAGATAATGGTCAACTGGGCACGTTTATACCTGACCCTAAGCATGATGGGATGTTAATTGCTTAATTACCTCAGGAACCACACCTGTGTGGAAGCATCTGCTTTCAATACACTTTGTATCCCTCAGTTACCCTGTAACCTAGTGTGGTTATAACCTGTCTATGTCAGCTGTATGAATCCTTACGAAGCTACATAAAGGTGTTATAATGCTTGGTAGGTACGTGGTGACGTTCAGTCCCCTGATGGACACTAAGGAGGACCCCCAGGCCATCATCATCTGGGACATTCTGACTGGCCAGAAGAAGAGAGGCTTCCACTGTGAGAGCTCCGCCCACTGGCCCATCTTCAAGTAAGGCCCGACTACCCACCTCTCTGTGTTCATGTCTCTACATCTTCTAGTAAGGTCTGACTACACATCTCTCTGTTTCCATGTCTCTACATCTTCTAGTAAGGTCTGACTACCCACCTCTCTGTTTTCATGTCTCTACATCTTCTAGTAAGGTCTGACTACCCACCTCTCTGTTTCCATGTCTCTACATCTTCTAGTAAGGTCTGACTACCCACCTCTCTGTTTTCATGTCTCTATCCTGTCTCTACATCTTCTAGTAAGGTCTGACTACCCACCTCTCTGTGTTCATGTCTCTATCATGTCTCTATCCTGTCTCTACATCTTCTAGTAAGGTCTGACTACCCACCTCTCTGTTTCCATGTCTCTATCCTGTCTCTACATCTTCTAGTAAGGTCTGACTACCCACCTCTCTGTTTCCATGTCTCTATCCTGTCTCTACATCTTCTAGTAAGGTCTGACTACCCACCTCTCTGTGTTCATGTCTCTATCCTGTCTCTACATCTTCTAGTAAGGTGTGACTACCCACCTCTCTGTTTTCATGTCTCTACATCTTCTAGTAAGGTCTGACTACCCACCTCTCTGTCTTCATGTCTCTATCCTGTTCCTGTCTCTACATCTTCTAGTAAGGTCTGACTACCCACCTCTCTGTCTTCATGTCTCTATCCTGTCTCTACATCTTCTAGTAAGGTCTGACTACCCACCTCTCTGTCTTCATGTCTCTATCCTGTCTCTACATCTTCTAGTAAGGTCTGACTACCCACCTCTCTGTCTTCATGTCTCTACATCTTCTAGTAAGACCTGACTACCCACCTCTCTGTGTTCATGTCTCTATCCTGTCTCTACATCTTCTAGTAAGGTCTGACTACCCACCTCTCTGTGTTCATGTCTCTATCATGTCTCTATCCTGTCTCTACATCTTCTAGTAAGGTCTGACTACCCACCTCTCTGTGTTCATGTCTCTATCCTGTCTCTACATCTTCTAGTAAGGTCTGACTACCCACCTCTCTGTGTTCATGTCTCTATCCTGTTCCTGTCTCTACATCTTCTAGTAAGGTCTGACTACCCACCTCTCTGTGTTCATGTCTCTATCCTGTCTCTACATCTTCTAGTAAGGTCTGACTACCCACCTCTCTGTCTTCATGTCTCTATCCTGTCTCTACATCTTCTAGTAAGGTCTGACTACCCACCTCTCTGTGTTCATGTCTCTATCCTGTTCCTGTCTCTACATCTTCTAGTAAGGTCTGACTACCCACCTCTCTGTCTTCATGTCTCTATCCTGTCTCTACATCTTCTAGTAAGGTCTGACTACCCACCTCTCTGTCTTCATGTCTCTATCCTGTTCCTGTCTCTACATCTTCTAGTAAGGTCTGACTACCCACCTCTCTGTCTTCATGTCTCTATCCTGTCTCTACATCTTCTAGTAAGGTCTGACTACCCACCTCTCTGTCTTCATGTC
The DNA here is from genome assembly GCF_029448725.1 of Salvelinus fontinalis. Classification (NCBI taxonomy): domain Eukaryota; kingdom Metazoa; phylum Chordata; class Actinopteri; order Salmoniformes; family Salmonidae; genus Salvelinus; species Salvelinus fontinalis. The sequence goes on from NW_026600543.1 coordinate 47,035, forward strand.
TCTACATCTTCTAGTAAGGTCTGACTACCCACCTCTCTGTCTTCATGTCTCTATCCTGTTCCTGTCTCTACATCTTCTAGTAAGGTCTGACTACCCACCTCTCTGTCTTCATGTCTCTATCCTGTCTCTACATCTTCTAGTAAGGTCTGACTACCCACCTCTCTGTCTTCATGTCTCTACATCTTCTAGTAAGGTCTGACTACCCACCTCTCTGTGTTCCTGTCTCTACAAGAACTGTAGCTGAACTCGTGTCTCTTGCGTTCTGTCTCGGTTCTCTCTCTAACTGCAGCGTTCTGTCTCGGTTCTCTCTCTAACTGCAGCGTTCTGTCTCGGTTCTCTCCCTAACTGCAGCGTTCTGTCTCGGTTCTCTCCCTAACTGCAGCGTTCTGTCTCGGTTCTCTCTCTAACTGCAGCGCTCTGTCTCGGTTCTCTCCCTAACTGCAGCGTTCTGTCTCGGTTCTCTCTCTAACTGCAGCGTTCTGTCTCGGTTCTCTCTCTAACTGCAGCGTTCTGTCTCGGTTCTCTCTCTAACTGCAGCGTTCTGTCTCGGTTCTCTCCCTAACTGCAGCGTTCTGTCTCGGTTCTCTCCCTAACTGCAGCGTTCTGTCTCGGTTCTCTCCCTAACTGCAGCGTTCTGTCTCGGTTCTCTCTCTAACTGCAGCGTTCTGTCTCGGTTCTCTCTCTAACTGCAGCGTTCTGTCTCGGTTCTCTCTCTAACTGCAGCGTTCTGTCTCGGTTCTCTCTCTAACTGCAGCGTTCTGTCTCGGTTCTCTCTCTAACTGCAGCGTTCTGTCTCGGTTCTCTCCCTAACTGCAGCGTTCTGTCTCGGTTCTCTCTCTAACTGCAGCGTTCTGTCTCGGTTCTCTCTCTAACTGCAGCGTTCTGTCTCGGTTCTCTCTCTAACTGCAGCGTTCTGTCTCGGTTCTCTCTCTAACTGCAGCGTTCTGTCTCGGTTCTCTCCCTAACTGCAGCGTTCTGTCTCGGTTCTCTCTCTAACTGCAGCGTTCTGTCTCGGTTCTCTCCCTAACTGCAGCGTTCTGTCTCGGTTCTCTCTCTAACTGCAGCGTTCTGTCTCGGTTCTCTCTCTAACTGCAGCGTTCTGTCTCGGTTCTCTCTCTAACTGCAGCGTTCTGTCTCGGTTCTCTCTCTAACTGCAGCGTTCTGTCTCGGTTCTCTCTCTAACTGCAGCGTTCTGTCTCGGTTCTCTCCCTAACTGCAGCGTTCTGTCTCGGTTCTCTCCCTAACTGCAGCGTTCTGTCTCGGTTCTCTCCCTAACTGCAGCGTTCTGTCTCGGTTCTCTCCCTAACTGCAGCGTTCTGTCTCGGTTCTCTCCCTAACTGCAGCGTTCTGTCTCGGTTCTCTCTCTAACTGCAGCGTTCTGTCTCGGTTCTCTCTCTAACTGCAGCGTTCTGTCTCGGTTCTCTCCCTAACTGCAGCGTTCTGTCTCGGTTCTCTCTCTAACTGCAGCGTTCTGTCTCGGTTCTCTCTCTAACTGCAGCGTTCTGTCTCGGTTCTCTCTCTAACTGCAGCGTTCTGTCTCGGTTCTCTCCCTAACTGCAGCGTTCTAACGTGTGTCTGTTTCTCCAGGTGGAGTCACGATGGGAAGTTCTTTGCCAGGATGACCCAGGACACACTGAGCATCTACGAGACCCCAGTAAGTCCCCACACTGAGTATCTATGACCCCAGTAAGTCCCCACACTGAGCATCTACGACCCCAGTAAGTCCCCACACTGAGCATCTACGACCCCAGTAAGTCCCCACACTGAGCATCTACGACCCCAGTAAGTCCCCACACTGAGCATCTACGACCCCAGTAAGTCCCCACACTGAGCATCTACGACCCCAGTAAGTCCCCACACTGAGCATCTACGACCCCAGTAAGTCCCCACACTGAGCATCTACGACCCCAGTAAGTCCCCACACTGAGTATCTATGAGACCCCAGTAAGTCCCCACACTGAGCATCTATGACCCCAGTAAGTCCCCACACTGAGTATCTATGAGACCCCAGTAAGTCCCCACACTGAGTATCTATGAGACCCCAGTAAGTCCCCACACTGAGCATCTATGACCCCAGTAAGTCCCCACACTGAGCATCTACGACCCCACTAAGTCCCCACACTGAGTATCTACGACCCCAGTAAGTCCCCACACTGAGTATCTATGACCCCAGTAAGTCCCCACACTGAGTATCTATGACCCCAGTAAGTCCCCACACTGAGTATCTATGACCCCAGTAAGTCCCCACACTGAGCATCTACGACCCCAGTAAGTCCCCACACTGAGCATCTACGACCCCAGTAAGTCCCCACACTGAGCATCTACGACCCCAGTAAGTCCCCACACTGAGTATCTATGACCCCAGTAAGTCCCCACACTGAGCATCTACGACCCCAGTAAGTCCCCACACTGAGCATCTATGACCCCAGTAAGTCCCCACACTGAGCATCTATGACCCCAGTAAGTCCCCACACTGAGTATCTATGACCCCAGTAAGTCCCCACACTGAGCATCTACGACCCCAGTAAGTCCCCACACTGAGCATCTACGAGACCCCAGTAAGTCCCCACACTGAGCATCTATGACCCCAGTAAGTCCCCACACTGAGTATCTATGACCCCAGTAAGTCCCCACACTGAGTATCTATGACCCCAATAAGTCCCCACACTGAGCATCTATGACCCCAGTAAGTCCCCACACTGAGCATCTATGACCCCAGTAAGTCCCCACACTGAGTATCTATGACCCCAGTAAGTCCCCACACTGAGCATCTATGAGACCCCAGTAAGTCCCCACACTGAGCATCTACGAGACCCCAGTAAGTCCCCACACTGAGCATCTATGAGACCCCAGTAAGTCCCCACACTGAGCATCTATGTACACTGTGTCTCTGTATAACAGACTGGTGAGTTAGATTGACCAGTATTACTCTGTGTTCTGCTGAGTGTCTCTGTATAACAGTGAGTTAGATTGACCAGTATTACTCTGTGTTCTGCTGAGTGTCTCTGTATAACAGTGAGTTAGATTGACCAGTATTACTCTGTGTTCTGCTGAGTGTCTCTGTATAACAGACTGGTGAGTTAGATTGACCAGTATTACTATGTGTTCTGCTGAGTGTCTCTGTATAACAGACTGGTGAGTTAGATTGACCAGTATTACTATGTGTTCTGCTGAGTGTCTCTGTATAACAGTGAGTTAGATTGACCAGTATTACTCTGTGTTCTGCTGAGTGTCTCTGTATAACAGACTGGTGAGTTAGATTGACCAGTATTACTCTGTGTTCTGCTGAGTGTCTCTGTATAACAGTGAGTTAGATTGACCAGTATTACTATGTGTTCTGCTGAGTGTCTCTGTATAACAGTGAGTTAGATTGACCAGTATTACTCTGTGTTCTGCTGAGTGTCTCTGTATAACAGACTGGTGAGTTAGATTGACCAGTATTACTCTGTGTTCTGCTGAGTGTCTCTGTATAACAGACTGGTGAGTTAGATTGACCAGTATTACTATGTGTTCTGCTGAGTGTCTCTGTATAACAGACTGGTGAGTTAGATTGACCAGTATTACTCTGTGTTCTGCTGAGTGTCTCTGTATAACAGTGAGTTAGATTGACCAGTATTACTCTGTGTTCTGCTGAGTGTCTCTGTATAACAGACTGGTGAGTTAGATTGACCAGTATTACTATGTGTTCTGCTGAGTGTCTCTGTATAACAGTGAGTTAGATTGACCAGTATTACTATGTGTTCTGCTGAGTGTCTCTGTATAACAGTGAGTTAGATTGACCAGTATTACTCTGTGTTCTGCTGAGTGTCTCTGTATAACAGACTGGTGAGTTAGATTGACCAGTATTACTATGTGTTCTGCTGAGTGTCTCTGTATAACAGACTGGTGAGTTAGATTGACCAGTATTACTCTGTGTTCTGCTGAGTGTCTCTGTATAACAGTGAGTTAGATTGACCAGTATTACTCTGTGTTCTGCTGAGTGTCTCTGTATAACAGTGAGTTAGATTGACCAGTATTACTCTGTGTTCTGCTGAGTGTCTCTGTATAACAGTGAGTTAGATTGACCAGTATTACTCTGTGTTCTGCTGAGTGTCTCTGTATAACAGACTGGTGAGTTAGATTGACCAGTATTACTCTGTGTTCTGCTGAGTGTCTCTGTATAACAGTGAGTTAGATTGACCAGTATTACTCTGTGTTCTGCTGAGTGTCTCTGTATAACAGACTGGTGAGTTAGATTGACCAGTATTACTATGTGTTCTGCTGAGTGTCTCTGTATAACAGACTGGTGTGTTAGATTGACCAGTATTACTCTGTGTTCTGCTGAGTGTCTCTGTATAACAGTGAGTTAGATTGACCAGTATTACTATGTGTTCTGCTGAGTGTCTCTGTATAACAGTGAGTTAGATTGACCAGTATTACTCTGTGTTCTGCTGAGTGTCTCTGTATAACAGTGTGTTAGATTGACCAGTATTACTCTGTGTTCTGCTGAGTTTCTCTGTATAACAGACTGGTGAGTTAGATTGACCAGTATTACTCTGTGTTCTGCTGAGTGTCTCTGTATAACAGACTGGTGAGTTAGATTGACCAGTATTACTATGTGTTCTGCTGAGTGTCTCTGTATAACAGACTGGTGAGTTAGATTGACCAGTATTACTCTGTGTTCTGCTGAGTGTCTCTGTATAACAGTGAGTTAGATTGACCAGTATTACTATGTGTTCTGCTGAGTGTCTCTGTATAACAGACTGGTGAGTTAGATTGACCAGTATTACTATGTGTTCTGCTGAGTGTCTCTGTATAACAGTGAGTTAGATTGACCAGTATTACTCTGTGTTCTGCTGAGTGTCTCTGTATAACAGACTGGTGAGTTAGATTGACCAGTATTACTCTGTGTTCTGCTGAGTGTCTCTGTATAACAGTGAGTTAGATTGACCAGTATTACTATGTGTTCTGCTGAGTGTCTCTGTATAACAGTGAGTTAGATTGACCAGTATTACTCTGTGTTCTGCTGAGTGTCTCTGTATAACAGACTGGTGAGTTAGATTGACCAGTATTACTCTGTGTTCTGCTGAGTGTCTCTGTATAACAGACTGGTGAGTTAGATTGACCAGTATTACTATGTGTTCTGCTGAGTGTCTCTGTATAACAGACTGGTGAGTTAGATTGACCAGTATTACTCTGTGTTCTGCTGAGTGTCTCTGTATAACAGTGAGTTAGATTGACCAGTATTACTCTGTGTTCTGCTGAGTGTCTCTGTATAACAGACTGGTGAGTTAGATTGACCAGTATTACTATGTGTTCTGCTGAGTGTCTCTGTATAACAGTGAGTTAGATTGACCAGTATTACTATGTGTTCTGCTGAGTGTCTCTGTATAACAGTGAGTTAGATTGACCAGTATTACTCTGTGTTCTGCTGAGTGTCTCTGTATAACAGACTGGTGAGTTAGATTGACCAGTATTACTCTGTGTTCTGCTGAGTGTCTCTGTATAACAGTGAGTTAGATTGACCAGTATTACTCTGTGTTCTGCTGAGTGTCTCTGTATAACAGTGAGTTAGATTGACCAGTATTACTCTGTGTTCTGCTGAGTGTCTCTGTATAACAGACTGGTGAGTTAGATTGACCAGTATTACTCTGTGTTCTGCTGAGTGTCTCTGTATAACAGTGAGTTAGATTGACCAGTATTACTCTGTGTTCTGCTGAGTGTCTCTGTATAACAGACTGGTGAGTTAGATTGACCAGTATTACTATGTGTTCTGCTGAGTGTCTCTGTATAACAGACTGGTGTGTTAGATTGACCAGTATTACTCTGTGTTCTGCTGAGTGTCTCTGTATAACAGTGAGTTAGATTGACCAGTATTACTCTGTGTTCTGCTGAGTGTCTCTGTATAACAGTGAGTTAGATTGACCAGTATTACTCTGTGTTCTGCTGAGTGTCTCTGTATAACAGTGAGTTAGATTGACCAGTATTACTCTGTGTTCTGCTGAGTGTCTCTGTATAACAGACTGGTGAGTTAGATTGACCAGTATTACTCTGTGTTCTGCTGAGTGTCTCTGTATAACAGTGAGTTAGATTGACCAGTATTACTCTGTGTTCTGCTGAGTGTCTCTGTATAACAGTGAGTTAGATTGACCAGTATTACTCTGTGTTCTGCTGAGTGTCCCTGTATAACAGTGAGTTAGATTGACCAGTATTACTCTGTGTTCTGCTGAGTGTCTCTGTATAACAGACTGGTGAGTTAGATTGACCAGTATTACTATGTGTTCTGCTGAGTGTCTCTGTATAACAGTGAGTTAGATTGACCAGTATTACTATGTGTTCTGCTGAGTGTCTCTGTATAACAGTGAGTTAGATTGACCAGTATTACTATGTGTTCTGCTGAGTGTCTCTGTATAACAGTGTGTTAGATTGACCAGTATTACTCTGTGTTCTGCTGAGTGTCTCTGTATAACAGACTGGTGAGTTAGATTGACCAGTATTACTATGTGTTCTGCTGAGTGTCTCTGTATAACAGTGAGTTAGATTGACCAGTATTACTATGTGTTCTGCTGAGTGTCTCTGTATAACAGTGAGTTAGATTGACCAGTATTACTATGTGTTCTGCTGAGTGTCTCTGTATAACAGACTGGTGTGTTAGATTGACCAGTATTACTCTGTGTTCTGCTGAGTGTCTCTGTATAACAGTGAGTTAGATTGACCAGTATTACTATGTGTTCTGCTGAGTGTCTCTGTATAACAGTGAGTTAGATTGACCAGTATTACTCTGTGTTCTGCTGAGTGTCTCTGTATAACAGTGTGTTAGATTGACCAGTATTACTCTGTGTTCTGCTGAGTTTCTCTGTATAACAGACTGGTGAGTTAGATTGACCAGTATTACTCTGTGTTCTGCTGAGTGTCTCTGTATAACAGACTGGTGAGTTAGATTGACCAGTATTACTCTGTGTTCTGCTGAGTGTCTCTGTATAACAGACTGGTGAGTTAGATTGACCAGTATTACTATGTGTTCTGCTGAGTGTCTCTGTATAACAGTGAGTTAGATTGACCAGTATTACTATGTGTTCTGCTGAGTGTCTCTGTATAACAGTGAGTTAGATTGACCAGTATTACTCTGTGTTCTGCTGAGTGTCTCTGTATAACAGTGTGTTAGATTGACCAGTATTACTCTGTGTTCTGCTGAGTGTCTCTGTATAACAGACTGGTGAGTTAGATTGACCAGTATTACTATGTGTTCTGCTGAGTGTCTCTGTATAACAGACTGGTGAGTTAGATTGACCAGTATTACTCTGTGTTCTGCTGAGTGTCTCTGTATAACAGTGAGTTAGATTGACCAGTATTACTATGTGTTCTGCTGAGTGTCTCTGTATAACAGTGAGTTAGATTGACCAGTATTACTATGTGTTCTGCTGAGTGTCTCTGTATAACAGTGAGTTAGATTGACCAGTATTACTATGTGTTCTGCTGAGTGTCTCTGTATAACAGTGAGTTAGATTGACCAGTATTACTATGTGTTCTGCTGAGTGTCTCTGTATAACAGACTGGTGTGTCTGTACTTATCAACATCCTGTTCTCTCCTGTCGTAGTCCATGGGCCTGTTGGATAAGAAGAGTCTGAAGATCAGTGGAATCAAGTAAGTCACGTCTTTATATTGTGGCTGTTGACACCTGTCAGACAGCATACAGAGACTAGTTAGAGGAATACCACCTGTCAGACAGCATACAGAGACTAGTTAGAGGAATACCACCTGTCAGACAGCATACAGAGACTAGTTAGAGGAATACCACCTGTCAGACAGAGACTAGTTAGAGGAATACCACCTGTCAGACAGAGACTAGTTAGGGGAATATCACCTGTCAGACAGAGACTAGTTAGAGGAATACCACCTGTCAGACAGCATACAGAGACTAGTTAGGGGAATATCACCTGTCAGACAGAGACTAGTTAGAGGAATACCACCTGTCAGACAGAGACTAGTTAGAGGAATACCACCTGTCAGACAGCATACAGAGACTAGTTAGAGGAATACCACCTGTCAGACAGAGACTAGTTAGAGGAATACCACCTGTCAGACAGAGACTAGTTAGAGGAATACCACCTGTCAGACAGCATACAGAGACTAGTTAGAGGAATATCACCTGTCAGACAGAGACTAGTTAGAGGAATACCACCTGTCAGACAGCATACAGAGACTAGTTAGAGGAATACCACCTGTCAGACAGCATACAGAGACTAGTTAGAGGAATATCACCTGTCAGACAGAGACTAGTTAGGGGAATATCACCTGTCAGACAGCATACAGAGACTAGTTAGAGGAATATCACCTGTCAGACAGAGACTAGTTAGGGGAATATCACCTGTCAGACAGCATACAGAGACTAGTTAGAGGAATATCACCTGTCAGACAGAGACTAGTTAGAGGAATATCACCTGTCAGACAGCATACAGAGACTAGTTAGAGGAATACCACCTGTCAGACAGAGACTAGTTAGAGGAATACTACCTGTCAGACATAGACTAGTTAGAGGAATACCACCTGTCAGACAGCATACAGAGACTAGTTAGAGGAATACTACCTGTCAGACATAGACTAGTTAGAGGAATACCACCTGTCAGACAGCATACAGAGACTAGTTAGAGGAATACCACCTGTCAGACAGAGACTAGTTAGAGGAATACCACCTGTCAGACAGCATACAGAGACTAGTTAGAGGAATATCACCTGTCAGACAGAGACTAGTTAGAGGAATATCACCTGTCAGACAGAGACTAGTTAGAGGAATACCACCTGTCAGACAGAGACTAGTTAGAGGAATATCACCTGTCAAACAGCATACAGAGACTAGTTGGAGGAATACCACCTGTCAGACAGAGACTAGTTAGAGGAATACCACCTGTCAGACAGCATACAGAGACTAGTTAGGGGAATATCACCTGTCAGACAGAGACTAATTAGAGGAATATCACCTGTCAGACAGAGACTAGTTAGAGGAATACCACCTGTCAGACAGCATACAGAGACTAATTAGAGGAATACCACCTGTCAGACAGAGACTAGTTAGGGGAATATCACCTGTCAGACAGCATACAGAGACTAGTTAGAGGAATATCACCTGTCAGACAGCATACAGAGACTAGTTAGGGGAATACCACCTGTCAGACAGAGACTAGTTAGAGGAATATCACCTGTCAGACAGAGACTAGTTAGAGGAATACCACCTGTCAGACAGAGACTAGTTAGGGGAATATCACCTGTCAGACAGCATACAGAGACTAGTTAGAGGAATATCACCTGTCAGACAGCATACAGAGACTAGTTAGAGGAATATCACCTGTCAGACAGCATACAGAGACTAGTTAGGGGAATACCACCTCTCAGACAGAGACTAGTTAGAGGAATACCACCTGTCAGACAGAGACTAGTTAGGGGAATATCACCTGTCAGACAGCATACAGAGACTAGTTAGAGGAATACCACCTCTCAGACAGAGACTAGTTAGAGGAATACCACCTGTCAGACAGCATACAGAGACTAGTTAGAGGAATACCACCTCTCAGACAGAGACTAGTTAGAGGAATATCACCTATCAGACAGCATACAGAGACTAGTTAGGGGAATACCACCTGTCAGACAGCGTACAGAGACTAGTTAGAGGAATGCCACCTGTCAGACAGAGACTAGTTAGAGGAATATCACCTGTCAGACAGCATACAGAGACTAGTTAGAGGAATATCACCTGTCAGACAGAGACTAGTTAGGGGAATATCACCTGTCAGACAGCATACAGAGACTAGTTAGGGGAATATCACCTGTCAGACAGCATACAGAGACTAGTTAGGGGAATATCACCTGTCAGACAGCATACAGGGACTAGTTAGAGGAATATCACCTGTCAGACAGAGACTAGTTAGAGGAATATCACCTGTCAGACAGCATACAGAGACTAGTTAGAGGAATACCACCTGTCAGACAGAGACTAGTTAGGGGAATATCACCTGTCAGACAGAGACTAGTTAAAGGAATACCACCTGTCAGACAGAGACTAGTTAGAGGAATATCACCTGTCAGACAGACTAGTTAGAGGAATACCACCTGTCAGACAGAGACTAGTTAGAGGAATATCACCTGTCAGACAGACTAGTTAGAGGAATACCACCTGTCAGACAGAGACTAGTTAGAGGAATACCACCTGTCAGACAGCATACAGAGACTAGTTAGAGGAATACCACCTGTCAGACAGAGACTAGTTAGGGGAATATCACCTGTCAGACAGAGACTAGTTAAAGGAATACCACCTGTCAGACAGAGACTAGTTAGAGGAATATCACCTGTCAGACAGACTAGTTAAAGGAATACCACCTGTCAGACAGAGACTAGTTAGAGGAATATCACCTGTCAGACAGACTAGTTAGAGGAATACCACCTGTCAGACAGAGACTAGTTAGAGGAATACCACCTGTCAGACAGCATACAGAGACTAGTTAGAGGAATACCACCTGTCAGACAGCATACAGAGACTAGTTAGAGGAATATCACCTGTCAGACAGAGACTAGTTAGAGGAATACCACCTGTCAGACAGCATACAGAGACTAGTTAGAGGAATACCACCTGTCAGACAGCATACAGAGACTAGTTAGAGGAATACCACCTGTCAGACAGAGACTAGTTAGGGGAATATCACCTGTCAGACAGAGACTAGTTAAAGGAATACCACCTGTCAGACAGAGACTAGTTAGAGGAATATCACCTGTCAGACAGACTAGTTAGAGGAATACCACCTGTCAGACAGAGACTAGTTAGAGGAATATCACCTGTCAGACAGACTAGTTAGAGGAATACCACCTGTCAGACAGAGACTAGTTAGAGGAATATCACCTGTCAGACAGACTAGTTAGAGGAATACCACCTGTCAGACAGATACTAGTTAGAGGAATACCACCTGTCAGACAGCATACAGAGACTAGTTAGAGGAATACCACCTGTCAGACAGCATACAGAGACTAGTTAGAGGAATATCACCTGTCAGACAGAGACTAGTTAGAGGAATACCACTTGTCAGACAGCATACAGAGACTAGTTAGAGGAATACCACCTGTCAGACAGCATACAGAGACTAGTTAGAGGAATACCACCTGTCAGACAGACTAGTTAGAGGAATACCACCTGTCAGACAGAGACTAGTTAGAGGAATACCACCTGTCAGACAGCATACAGAGACTAGTTAGAGGAATACCACCTGTCAGACAGCATACAGAGACTAGTTAGAGGAATATCACCTGTCAGACAGCATACAGAGACTAGTTAGAGGAATATCACCTGTCAGACAGAGACTAGTTAGAGGAATACCACCTGTCAGACAGAGACTAGTTAGAGGAATACCACCTGTCAGACACAGACTAGTTAGAGGAATATCACCTGTCAGACAGAGACTAGTTAGAGGAATACCACCTGTCAGACAGCATACAGAGACTAGTTAGAGGAATACCACCTGTCAGACAGCATACAGAGACTAGTTAGAGGAATACCACCTGTCAGACAGCATACAGAGACTAGTTAGGGGAATATCACTTGTCAGACAGCATACAGAGACTAGTTAGAGGAATACCACCTGTCAGACAGCATACAGAGACTAGTTAGAGGAATATCACCTGTCAGACAGAGACTAGTTAGAGGAATACCACTTGTCAGACAGCATACAGAGACTAGTTAGAGGAATACCACCTGTCAGACAGCATACAGAGACTAGTTAGAGGAATACCACCTGTCAGACAGAGACTAGTTAGAGGAATATCACCTGTCAGACAGCATACAGAGACTAGTTAGAGGAATACCACCTGTCAGACAGCATACAGAGACTAGTTAGAGGAATATCACCTGTCAGACAGCATACAGAGACTAGTTAGAGGAATACCACCTGTCAGACAGAGACTAGTTAGAGGAATATCACCTGTCAGACAGCATACAGAGACTAGTTAGAGGAATACCACCTGTCAGACAGAGACTAGTTAGGGGAACACCACCTGTCAGACAGAGACTAGTTAGAGGAATATCACCTGTCAGACAGCATACAGAGACTAGTTAGAGGAATACCACCTGTCAGACAGCATACAGAGACTAGTTAGGGGAATATCACTTGTCAGACAGCATACAGAGACTAGTTAGAGGAATACCACCTGTCAGACAGCATACAGAGACTAGTTAGAGGAATACCACCTGTCAGACAGAGACTAGTTAAAGGAATATCACCTGTCAGACAGCATACAGAGACTAGTTAGAGGAATACCACCTGTCAGACAGAGACTAGTTAGAGGAATATCACCTGTCAGACAGAGACTAGTTAGAGGAATACCACCTGTCAGACAGAGACTAGTTAGAGGAATATCACCTGTCAGACAGCATACAGAGACTAGTTAGAGGAATACCACCTGTCAGACAGACTAGTTAGAGGAATACCACCTGTCAGACAGCATACAGAGACTAGTTAGAGGAATACCACCTGTCAGACAGCATACAGAGACTAGTTAGAGGAATACCACCTGTCAGACAGAGACTAGTTAGGGGAATACCACCTGTCAGACAGCATACAGAGACTAGTTAGAGGAATACCACCTGTCAGACAGAGACTAGTTAGAGGAATACCACCTGTCAGACAGAGACTAGTTAGGGGAATACCACCTGTCAGACAGAGACTAGTTAGAGGAATATCACCTGTCAGACAGAGACTAGTTAGAGGAATACCACCTGTCAGACAGCATACAGAGACTAGTTAGAGGAATACCACCTGTCAGACAGAGACTAGTTAGGGGAATACCACCTGTCAGACAGAGGCTAGTTAGAGGAATATCACCTGTCAGACAGAGACTAGTTAGAGGAATACCACCTGTCAGACAGCATACAGAGACTAGTTAGAGGAATACCACCTGTCAGACAGAGACTAGTTAAAGGAATATCACCTGTCAGACAGCATACAGAGACTAGTTAGAGGAATACCACCTGTCAGACAGAGACTAGTTAGAGGAATATCACCTGTCAGACAGCATACAGAGACTAGTTAGAGGAATACCACCTGTCAGACAGAGACTAGTTAGAGGAATACTACCTGTCAGACAGCATACAGAGACTAGTTAAAGGAATACCACCTGTCAGACAGCATACAGAGACTAGTTAGAGGAATATCACCTGTCAGACAGCATACAGAGACTAGTTAGAGGAATACCACCTGTCAGACAGCATACAGAGACTAGTTAAAGGAATACCACCTGTCAGACAGCATACAGAGACTAGTTAGAGGAATACCACCTGTCAGACAGCATACAGAGACTAGTTAGAGGAATATCACCTGTCAGACAGCATACAGAGACTAGTTAGAGGAATATCACCTGTCAGACAGAGACTAGTTAGAGGAATACCACCTGTCAGACAGCATACAGAGACTAGTTAGAATAATCATAGCGGTCTGTGTGTATTAATCCTCTCCTCTACAGGGACTTCTCCTGGTCCCCAGGTGATGACATCATAGCGGTGTGTGTGTGTATTAATCCTCTCCTCCCCTCTACAGGGACTTCTCCTGGTCCCCTGGTGATAACATCATAGTGGTGTGTGTGTGTGTATTAATCCTCTCCTCCCCTCTACAGGGACTTCTCCTGGTCCCCAGGTGATAACATCATAGTGGTGTGTGTGTGTGTATTAATCCTCTCCTCTACAGGGACTTCTCCTGGTCCCCTGGTGATAACATCATAGCGGTGTGTGTGTGTGTATTAATCCTCTCCTCCCCTCTACAGGGACTTCTCCTGGTCCCCAGGTGATAACGTCATAGTGGTGTGTGTGTGTGTGTATTAATCCTCTCCTCCCCTCTACAGGGACTTCTCCTGGTCCCCAGGTGATAACATCATAGTGGTGTGTGTGTGTGTATTAATCCTCTCCTCTACAGGGACTTCTCCTGGTCCCCTGGTGATAACATCATAGCGGTGTGTGTGTGTGTATTAATCCTCTCCTCCCCTCTACAGGGACTTCTCCTGGTCCCCTGGTGATAACATCATAGTGGTGTGTGTGTGTGTATTAATCCTCTCCTCTACAGGGACTTCTCCTGGTCCCCAGGTGATAACATCATAGTGGTGTGTGTGTGTGTATTAATCCTCTCCTCCCCTCTACAGGGACTTCTCCTGGTCCCCAGGTGATAACATCATAGTGGTGTGTGTGTGTGTATTAATCCTCTCCTCTCCTCTACAGGGACTTCTCCTGGTCCCCAGGTGATAACATCATAGCGTTCTGGGTACCCGAGGACAAAGACATCCCGGCCAGAGTGACTCTGATGCAGCTTCCCTCCAGACAGGAGATCAGAGTCAGGAACCTCTTCAATGTGGTCGACTGTAAACTGCACTGGCAGAGACAGGGAGACTACCTCTGTGTCAAGGTGGACCGGACACCTAAAGGAACGCAGGTTAGTGAAGGGGAGCGGTAGAAAAGAGGGAGGGTAAATGTGGTCGACTGTAAACTGCACTGGCAGAGACAGGGAGACTACCTCTGTGTCAAGGTGGACCGGACACCTAAAGGAACGCAGGTTAGTGAAGGGGGGAGGAGAAAAGAGGGAGGGTAAATGTGACTGCTTTGATGTTTAACCTCATTTACAAGTCTCCTTTTTCTCTGTCCTCTCATCCTCTGTCATTCTCTCATTGTCCTCTCCTCCTCTATCGTTCCCCCTCTCCTCCTGTCTGTCCTCTCCTCCTCTATCGTCCCCCCTCTCCTCCTCTATCGTCCCCCCTCTCCTCCTCTATCGTCCCCCCTCTCCTCCTCTATCGTCCCCCCTCTCCTCCTCTATCGTCCCCCCTCTCCTCCTCTATCGTTCCCCCTCTCCTCCTGTCTGTCCTCTCCTCCTCAATCGTTCCCCCTCTCCTCCTGTCTGTCCTCTCCTCCTCTATCGTTCCCCCTCTCCTCCTGTCTGTCCTCTCCTCCTCTATCGTTCCCGTTCTCCTCCTGTCTGTCCTCTCCTCCTCTATCGTTCCCGTTCTCCTCCTGTCTGTCCTCTCCTCCTCTATCGTTCCCGTTCTCCTCCTGTCTGTCCTCTCCTCCTCTATCGTTCCCGTTCTCCTCCTGTCTGTCCTCTCCTCCTGTCTGTCCTCTCCTCCTGTCTGTCCTCTCCTCCTCTATCGTTCCCCCTCTCCTCCTGTATGTCCTCTCCTCCTCTATCGTTCCCCCTCTCCTCCTGTCTGTCCTCCTCCTCTATCGTTCCCCTTCTTCTCCTGTCTGTCCTCCTCCTCTATCGTTCCCCCTCTCCTCCTGTATGTCCTCTCCTCCTGTATGTCCTCTCCTCCTCTATCGTTCCTCCTGTCTGTCCTCTCCTCTCGTTCTCTCCTCCTCTCAGGGTGTGGTGACCAACTTTGAGATCTTCAGGATGAGAGAGAAGCAGGTTCCTGTTGACGTGGTGGAGATGAAGGGAGACCCGGAATCTAAAACTGGTAATATACACCCCCACTCTGACTAGACGGACAGACACCCCCTGCTCTGACAAGACGGACAGACACTCCCCGCTCTGACTAGACGGACAGACACCCCCCTCTCTACAAGACGGACATACACCCCCCGCTCTGACAGACACATTTACATTTTAGTCATTTAGCAGACGCTCTTATCCAGAGCGACTTACAGTAGAGTGCATACATTTTTTTTTATTACATTTTACATACTGAGACAAGGATATCCCTACCGGCCAAACCCTCCCTAACCCGGACGACGCTATGCCAATTGTGCGTCGCCCCACGGACCTCCCGGTTGCGGCCGGCTGCGACAGCCTGGGCGCGAACCCAGAGACTCTGGTGGCGCAGCTAGCACTGCGATGCAGTGCCCTAGACCACTGCGCCACCCGCTCTGACAACAGACACCCCCCGCTCTGACAAGACGGACAGACACCCCCACTGATAATGTACGGTAACACCGCCAGGTGCGGTAACACCGCCAGGTGCGGTAACACCACTAGGTACAGTAACAGTGTTGTCGTCCTCTAGCTGAGAGCATCATAGCGTTTGCGTGGGAGCCTAACGGCAGTAAGTTTGCCGTCCTGCACGGTGAATCTCCCAGAATCAACGCCTCGTTCTACCACGTCAAGAACAACGGGAAGATAGAACTCATCAGTAAGTACAACGTTTACCTGAAAATATCACAGAGAGGAACCTTTATAAACATTGACTCTGTAATGTCTAGAAGGATCGTTATTCCGTCTCTACTGTTGTCAGATGTCGTTATTCAGTCGTTTGGTAAACAACACAGTCTGGTACTGTAATACAGCCAGCTTCCAGATTTACTGTAACATTCTCTCTCCCTCCCCCCTTCTCACTCCACTCCTCACCCTTCTCTCTCACTCCACTCCTCACCCTTCTCTCTCACTCCACTCCTCCCCCTTCTCTCACCTCCCCCCTTCTCTCTCTTCCCCCCTCTCTCCTTCCCTCTCTCCTTCCCTCTCTCCTCTCTCTCTCCCCCCCTCTCTCTCCCCCCCTTCTCTCTCCTCCACCTCCCCTCCTCTCCCCTTCTCTCTCCCCCTCCTCTCCTCCCCCTCTCCTCCCCCCCTCCCCTCTCTCCTCCCCCCCTCCCCTCTCTCCTCCCCCCCTCCCCTCTCTCCTCCCCCCCTCCCCTCTCTCCTCCCCTCCTCCCCTCTCTCCTCCCCTCCCCCCCTCTCTCCTCCCCTCCCCCCCTCCTCCCCTCCCCCCCTCCCCTCTCCTCCCCCCCTCCCCTCTCTCCTCCCCTCCCCCCCTCCTCTCTCCTCCCCCTCCTCTCTCCTCCCCCTCCTCTCTCCTCTCCTCCCCCTCTCTCCTCTCCTCCCCCTCTCTCCTCTCCTCCCCCCTCTCTCCTCCCCCCTCTCTCCTCCCCCCCTCTCTCCTCCCCTCTCTCCTCTCCTCCTCCCCTCTCTCCTCCCCTCCCCCCTCTCTCCTCCCCTCCCCCCTCTCTCCTCCCCCTCTCCTCTCTCCTCTCCTCCCCCCTCCTCTCCTCCCCCTCCTTTCTCCAGAGATGTTTGACAAGCAGCAGGCCAACAGCATCTTCTGGAGTCCTCAGGGACAGTTCATGGTGCTGGCTGGACTCAGGAGGTACAAGAACCCCGTGTCAACCCTGTCCTCTCCTCCAGTATGAACGGGGCCCTGTGTTAACCCTGTCCTCTCCTCCAGTATGAACGGGGCCCTGTGTTAACTCTGTCCTCTCCTCCAGTATGAACGGGGCCCTGTGTTAACCCTGTCCTCTCCTCCAGTATGAACGGGGCCCTGTGTTAACCCTGTCCTCTCCTCCAGTATGAACGAGGCCCTGTGTTAGCCCTGTCCTCTCCTCCAGTATGAACGGGGCCCTGTGTTAACCCTGTCCTCTCCTCCAGTATGAACGGGGCCCTGTGATAACCCTGTCCTCCAGTATGAACGGGGCCCTGTGTTAACCCTGTCCTCTCCTCCAGTATGAACGGGGCCCTGTGTTAACCCTGTCCTCTCCTCCAGTATGAACGGGGCCCTGTGTTAACCCTGTCCTCTACTCCAGTATGAACGGGGCCCTGTGTTAACTCTGTCCTCTCCTCCAGTATGAACGGGGCCCTGTGTTAACTCTGTCCTCTCCTCCAGTATGAACGGGGCCCTGTGTTAACTCTGTCCTCTCTTCCAGTATGAACGGGGCCCTGTGTTAACCCTGTCCTCTCTTCCAGTATGAACGGGGCCCTGTGTTAACCCTGTCCTCTCCTCCAGTATGAACGGGGCCCTGTGTTAACCCTGTCCTCTCCTCCAGTATGAACGGGGCCCTGTGTTAACCCTGTCCTCTCCTCCAGTATGAACGGGGCCCTGTGTTAACTCTGTCCTCTCCTCCAGTATGAACGGGGCCCTGTGTTAACCCTGTCCTCTCCTCCAGTATGAACGGGGCCCTGTGTTAACCCTGTCCTCTCCTCCAGTATGAACGGGGCCCTGTGTTAACCCTGTCCTCTCCTCCAGTATGAACGGGGCCCTGGCGTTTGTGGATACCTCTGACTGCACCATGATGAACATGGTTGAACACTACATGGCTTCTGATGTAGAGTGGGACCCTACAGGACGATACCTGGTCACCTCTGTGTCCTGGTGGAGTCACAAGGTACACCTCTCTCACACACACACACCTCACACAGCTCACACACACCTCACACACACACCACACACACACACACACACACCTCACACACACACACACCTCTCACACACACACCTCTCACACACACACCTCTCACACACACACCTCTTACACACACACACCTCACACACACCTCACACACACCTCACACACACCTCACACACACCTCACACATACCTCACACACACACACACACCTGACACACACCTCACACACACACCTGACACACACACACACCTCACACACACACACCACACACACCTGACACACACAGGGAATAAATTCCTACTGTGATGTTTTTTAAACGGAGGTTCAACAAAATGAAGGTTTGTACCACAACAGACACAGACACAACTTCACAAATCCCTTCTGCTTCTGCTCATGTCCTTTTTACAATGTTGTGTGTTTATCTGAGCCGTATCAGGGGGATTTAAAAAGGGGTTGTCTCTCCATCAGGTGGACAATGCCTACTGGCTGTGGACCTTCCAGGGTCGTCTCCTCCAGAAGAATAACAAGGACCGCTTCTGTCAGCTACTCTGGAGACCTCGTCCTGCTACCCTGCTCACACAGGACGTCATCAAGGTACGTACCTGTGTGTGTGGCCACAGTATTTATAAAGGGTATTTGCTCTGGTATCAAAGTTGTTTTAAACCAATAGAATCCAAAACTCGTTCAGTGACTGGACAAGTAGTGACTTCTGTCTTAACTCCTGTGTGTTGAAAGAGCCTTGGTCTTGACAGTCTTGTTGCTACGTATGACGTGGTCTTAGCCGGGACCCTTGACAGTCTTGTTGCTACGTATAACGTGGGCTTAGCCGGGACCCTTGACAGTCTTGTTGCTACGTATAACGTGGGCTTAGCCGGGACCCTTGACAGTATTGTTGCTACGTATAACATGTCTTCTTCTGGGTTTTGACACGTTCCCCAGGTGATCAAGAAGGACCTGAAGAAGTACTCTAAGATCTTTGAGCAGAAGGATCGTCTGAGCCAGTCGAAGGCCTCCAAGGAGCTGGTGGACAAGAGGAGGAGCATGATGGAGGACTACCGTACCTACCGGGAGGCTGCCCTGCTACAACACGACCACCAGAAAACCGCCCGCCTGCAGCTCCGAGGAGGTACGTAGATAAACCCTCCGTCTCCACCTATAAACCCTCCGTCTCCACCTATAAACCCTCCGTCTCCCCCTATAAACCCTCCGTCTCCACCTATAAACCCTCCGTCTCCACCTATAAACCCTCCGTCTCCACCTATAAACCCTCCGTCTCCACCTATAAACCCTCCGTCTCCACCTATGAACCCTCCGTCTCCACCTATGAACCCTCCGTCTCCACCTATAAACCCTCCGTCTCCACCTATGAACCCTCCGTCTCCCCCTATAAACCCTCCGTCTCCCCCTATAAACCCTCCGTCTCCACCTATAAACCCTCCGTCTCCACCTATAAACCCTCCGTCTCCACCTATAAACCCTCCGTCTCCACCTATGAACCCTCCGTCTCCACCTATGAACCCTCCGTCTCCACCTATAAACCCTCCGTCTCCACCTATGAACCCTCCGTCTCCACCTATAAACCCCCGTCTTAACCCTCCGTCTCCACCTATAAACCCCCGTCTTAACCCTCCGTCTCCACCTATGACGGCCCAGACACTTCCATCCAACTGCCTCACGCTACAGAAACAGGGAGATGGGATGTTACCCCCCCCCCCTGTGGGCTGTTCTGGCCCGGGACCAGGCTTACTAAGCCTCTGACCCCTGACCTCTCTCTGTCTCTAGGAGTGGACACTGATGAGCTGGACAGTAACACAGATGACTGGGAGGAGGAGACCATCGAGTTTTTTATCAACGAAGAAATCATTCCCCTCGGAGAGTAATCCCCTACGCAGGTAACACCTACACACACACTCACCTACCCACACACACTCACCTACCCACACACACTCATCTACCCACACACACTCATCTACCCACACACACTCACCTACCCACACACACTCACCTACCCACACACACTCACCTACCCACACACACTCACCTACCCACACACACTCACCTACCCACACACACTCACCTACCCACACACACTCACCTACCCACACACACTCACCTACCCACACACACTCACCTACCCACACACACTCACCTACCCACACACACTCACTACCCACACATTCACTACCCACACACACACTACCCACACACACACACTACCCACACACACTCACCTACCCACACACACACACACTACCCACACACACACACTACCCACACACACACACTACCCACACACACTCAATACCCACACACACACACTACCCACACACACACACTACCCACACACACACACTACCCACACACACACACTACCCACACACACACACTACCCACACACACACACTCATCTACCCACACACACTCATCTACCCACACACACTCACCTACCCACACACACTCACCTACCCACACACACACACCTACCCACACACACACACCTACACACACTACCCACACACACACACTACCCACACACACTCACACTACCCACACACTCACACTACCCACACACACACTACCCACACACACACACACTACCCACACACACACACTACCCACACACACACACTACCCACACACACACACTACCCACACACACTCATCTACCCACACACACTCACCTACCCACACACACTCACCTACCCACACACACACACACACACTACCCACACACACACACTACCCACACACACACACACACTACCCACACACACACACACACTACCCACACACACACACTACCCACACACACTCATCTACCCACACACACTCACCTACCCACACACACTCACCTACCCACACACACACACACACACTACCCACACACACACACTACCCACACACACACACACACTACCCACACACTACACACACTACACACACACTACCCACACACATACCCACACACACTACCCACACACACACACTACCCACACACACACACTACCCACACACACACACTACCCACACACACACACTACCCACACACACACACACTACCCACACACACACACTACCCACACACACACACACTACCCACACACACACACACACTACCCACACACACACTCACACTACCCACACACACACTCACACTACCCACACACACACTCACACTACCCACACACTCACACTACCCACACACTCACACTACCCACACACTCACACTACCCACACACACACACTACCCACACACACACTACCCACACACCCACACACACACACTACCCACACACACACTACCCACACACACACACACACACACTACCCACACACACACTACCCACACACACACTACCCACACACACACTCACACTACCCACACACTCACACTACCCACACACTCACACTACCCACACACTCACACTACCCACACACTCACACTACCCACACACACACACTACCCACACACACACACTACCCACACACACACACTACCCACACCACACACACACTCACACTACCCACACACTCACACTACCCACACACACACACTACCCACACACACACTACCCACACACACACTACCCACACACACACTACCCACACACACACTACCCACACACACACTACCCACACTACCCACACACACACACTACCCACACACACACACTACCCACACACACACACTACCCACACACACACACTACCCACACTACACACACACACTACCCACACACACACACACACTACCCACACACACACTCACACTACCCACACACACACTACCCACACACACTACCCACACACTCACACTACCCACACACACACACTACCCACACACACACTCACAAACCCACACAATACCTGGCTGTGGTTTTGACGGTCTCTCCCCCTCTTTCCTCTCCAGGTCCGTTTTTGCGTGGGGACTAGAGGGGGGCGTTGCCTTGTCGACTGGAGGAGGGAAAACTACGCTGAGAATCTTGGGAGTCGCCAGAGTTCCACCATTCTCTCTTTGTGACATCATCAAAGCGTGCCTTGTGGTATAGCGACTACAGCAAGCTAGCAACTGAGGGAGGGAGGAAACCAACTTTTAAACTCTTTTTATTTTTTAACAGCTTGGTCTTTTTCTGCCACTTTTTGAAATAGAACAGTATTCTGTCGTTTTTTTTTTCCTTTCTCATAATCTTATCCTCGCTCACTCACTTTCTATCCTTCTTATCTTGACTACACCCCCTTGCCGTCTTAACCGTCGTTACCGTGGCAACGGTCACACCTTGCCATAAAGAGACGGAGACCGTTACACCACCACCACCGGGAGGGATGAGAACGGAGTGTGTGACGTGTCAGTGTGTGTGTGAGGCTAGAGAGTGTGTTCTCCTGATGACCAAACGTTCAAGGCTGTGTTGTAGTAGTAGTGCTGTGTTGAAGTGGCGGTATCCTCCTCCGTTTAGACTACCTGACGTTGTTATTGTTGTTGTTGTCATACTAGACCACAACTATCACCTGATCTTCAACGTCAATAAAGAGAAACGCCGGACAAATCATTCCCTCTTGTCTGTGGTTTTTACATGTGCTTACGGTTGTTTTATTCACAAAGTGTTGTGTGTTTTCTTCATTTACCGGTGTGACGTAGTGCAGGCAGTGCATTCAACTAAAGGTATATTAGTGCATCGTACCGTTCATACCTGGTGTCCTGTCTTCACGGTGTCTTGCAATGGGAACGTGTGGTGGGTTTTTTAGTTTATTGTGGATGTAAAGGGATATAATGAGGCGTTATGGGTAATCTGCTAGCATGATAGCCATCAGAGTTTAGTCAATGTGAAACTACCTCCCAACTTCCTTCATACTGGACGGACAGAAATGATATCCATGAGTTCATCTGACTGGGGAAGTAGATAAAGGGCCTCATTGCCAAAATCCAGAAGTATCCCTTTACATAAAGCAGAGGTAGGTAGTCTGGTCCTTTACATAAAGCAGAGGTAGGTAGTCTGGTCCTTTACATAAAGCAGAGGTAGGTAGTAGGTCCTTTACATAAAGCAGAGGTAGGTAGTAGGTCCTTTACATAAAGCAGAGGTAGGTAGTCTGGTCCTTTACATAAAGCAGAGGTAGGTAGTCTGGTCCTTTACATAAAGCAGAGGTAGGTAGTCTGGTCCTTTACATAAAGCAGAGGTAGGTAGTCTGGTCCTTTACATAAAGCAGAGGTAGGTAGTCTGGTCCTTTACATAAAGCAGAGGTAGGTAGTCTGGTCCTTTACATAAAGCAGAGGTAGGTAGTCTGGTCCTTTACATAAAGCAGAGGTAGGTAGTCTGGTCCTTTACATAAAGCAGAGGTAGGTAGTCTGGTCCGTTACATAAAGCAGAGGTAGGTAGTCTGGTCCTTTACATAAAGCAGAGGTAGGTAGTCTGGTCCTTTACATAAAGCAGAGGTAGGTAGTCTGGTCCTTTACATAAAGCAGAGGTAGGTAGTCTGGTCCTTTACATAAAGCAGAGGTAGGTAGTAGGTCCTTTACATAAAGCAGAGGTAGGTAGTCTGGTCCTTTACATAAAGCAGAGGTAGGTAGTCTGGTCCTTTACATAAAGCAGAGGTAGGTAGTAGGTCCTTTACATAAAGCAGAGGTAGGTAGTAGGTCCTTTACATAAAGCAGAGGTAGGTAGTCTGGTCCTTTACATAAAGCAGAGGTAGGTAGTCTGGTCCTTTACATAAAGCAGAGGTAGGTAGTCTGGTCCTTTACATAAAGCAGAGGTAGGTAGTCTGGTCCTTTACATAAAGCAGAGGTAGGTAGTCTGGTCCTTTACATAAAGCAGAGGTAGGTAGTCTGGTCCTTTACATAAAGCAAAGGTAGGTAGTCTGGTCCTTTACATAAAGCAGAGGTAGGTAGTCTGGTCCTTTACATAAAGCAGAGGTAGGTAGTCTGGTCCTTTACATAAAGCAGAGGTAGGTAGTCTGGTTCTTTACATAAAGCAGAGGTAGGTAGTAGGTCCTTTACATAAAGCAGAGGTAGGTAGTCTGGTCCTTTACATAAAGCAGAGGTAGGTAGTCTGGTCCTTTACATAAGGCAGAGGTAGGTAGTCTGGTCCTTTACATAAGGCAGAGGTAGGTAGTCTGGTCCTTTACATAAAGCAGAGGTAGGTAGTAGGTTCTTTACATAAAGCAGAGGTAGGTAGTAGGTCCTTTACATAAAGCAGAGGTGGGTAGTCTGGTTCTTTACATAAAGCAGAGGTAGGTAGTCTGGTCCTTTACATAAAGCAGAGGTAGGCAGTCTGGTCCTTTACATAAAGCAGAGGTAGGTAGTCTGGTCCTTTACATAAGGCAGAGGTAGGTAGTCTGGTCCTTTACATAAAGCAGAGGTAGGTAGTCTGGTCCTTTACATAAAGCAGAGGTAGGTAGTAGGTTCTTTACATAAAGCAGAGGTAGGTAGTAGGTCCTTTACATAAAGCAGAGGTGGGTAGTCTGGTTCTTTACATAAAGCAGAGGTAGGTAGTCTGGTCCTTTACATAAAGCAGAGGTAGGCAGTCTGGTCCTTTACATAAAGCAGAGGTAGGTAGTCTGGTCCTTTACATAAAGCAGAGGTAGGTAGTCTGGTCCTTTACATACAGTAGATTCTCAGTCCTGCCCCTCTGGAAACTTCTCTCAAACTGAGGATCTGTATCCCATCCTGCACACAGTATTTTACAAGTTTCTCTCTTTCTGCTTCACTCACCCTTGTCTGAACATGATGTAGTCTACTCACCCTGCTCTGAACGTGATGTAGATTACTCACCCTGGTCTGAACGTGATGTAGTTTACTCACCGTGGTCTAAACATGTAGTTTACTCACCCTGGTCTGAACATGATGTAGTTTACTCACCCTGGTCTGAACGTGTTGTAGTTTACTCACCCTGGTCTGAACATGATGTAGTTTACTCACCCTGGTCTGAACATGATGTAGTTTACTCACCCTGGTCTGAACATGATGTAGTTTACTCACCCTGGTCTGAACGTGATGTAGTTTACTCACCCTGGTCTGAACATGATGTAGTCTACTCACCCTGGTCTGAACATGATGTAGTTTACTCACCCTGTTCTGAACATGATGTAGTTTACTCACCCTGTTCTGAACATGATGTAGTTTACTCACCCTGGTCTGAACATGATGTAGTTTACTCACCCTGGTCTGAACATGATGTAGTTTACTCACCCTGTTCTGAACATGATGTAGTTTACTCACCCTGGTCTGAACATGATGTAGTTTACTCACCCTGGTCTGAACATGATGTAGTTTACTCACCCTGGTCTGAACATGATGTAGTTTACTCACCCTGGTCTGAACATGATGTAGTTTACTCACCCTGGTCTGAACATGATGTAGTTTACTCACCCTGTTCTGAACATGATGTAGTTTACTCACCCTGGTCTGAACGTGATGTAGTTTACTCACCCTGGTCTGAACGTGATGTAGTTTACTCACCCTGTTCTGAACATGATGTAGTTTACTCACCCTGGTCTGAACATGATGTAGTTTACTCACCCTGGTCTGAACATGATGTAGTTTACTCACCCTGGTCTGAACATGATGTAGTTTACTCACCCTGGTCTGAACGTGATGTAGTTTACTCACCCTGGTCTGAACGTGATGTAGTTTACTCACCCTGGTCTGAACGTGATGTAGTTTACTCACCCTGGTCTGAACGTGATGTAGTTTACTCACCCTGGTCTGAACATGATGTAGTTTGGAGGAGGAGCATGGAGGAGGAGGTGTGATGGTGTGTGGGTGTTTTGCTGTCAGTGATTTATTTAGATTTCAAGACACACTTAACCAGCATGGCTACCACAGCATTCTGCAGCAATACGCCATCCCATCTGGTTTGTGCTTAGTGGGACTATCATTTGTTTTTCAACAGGACAATGACCCAACACACCTCCAGGCTGTGTAAGGGCTATTTGACCAAGAAGGAGAGTGATGGAGTGCTGCCTCAGATGACCTGGTCTCCACAATCACCAGACCTCAACCCAATTGAGATGGTTTGGGATGAGTTGGATCGCAGAGTGAAAGAAAAGCAGCCAACAAGTGCTCAGCATATGTTGGAAATCCTTCAGGACTGTTGGAAAAGCATTCCAGGTGAAGCTGGTTGAGAGAATGCCAAGAGTTTGCAAAGCTGTCATCAAGGCAAAGGGTGGCTACTTTGAATAATCTAAAATATATTTTTAGGTTACTACATGATTCCATGTGTTATTTCATAGTTGTGAGGTCTTCACTATTATTCGACAATGTAGTAAATAGTAAAAATAAAGAAAAACCCTTGAATGAGTAGGTGTCCAAACTTTTGACTAGTACTGTATGTGTGTATATAATGGTGTGTACTCTCCGTATGGACAGTATATGAATAGAAAGGGTGTGTACACCAGTAGTTATATAGGATGAGCCTTGACAAGAACACAGTATATACAGTGCATTCGTAAATTATTCAGACCCCTTGACTTTTTCCGCATTTTGTTACTTTACAGCCTTATTCTAAAATGGATTCAACTGTTTGTGTTCCTCATCAATCTACACACAATACCCCTTCATGACATCACACTACCCCATAGCGACATCACAATACCCCATAATGACAAAGTAAAAATAGGTTTAGAAAGCGTCACCTTTTTCCTCTTCGCCCCCTGTACATGGAGAACGCTCTGCGTCTGCGCACTCACTTTTCACTATCTATTACTTGATTTGAGCGGTAGTTAGAGCGTCACGAGGTATTTGGTTCTCTGTCCGCTCTCTTTTCTGTAGCCCGTTGCGTTTTTCTTATTGCGGCACGCCCTTGCCATGTGCCCTAGCATCCCACAATTCATGTTTGAATTTACAGTCAAACGCTCTGTGTTGGCCTTAGCAACGACTGGCCTTAGCGACGATAACAGCCTATTGGCTGCCTCCCCTTCTTTGAAACCAGCGTATTTCTATGAATGACTTTTCTCCTGGTTTATCAGGGCGCAACAGGTTTCTCATTGAGCTGTATGTTTGTGCACCGACAACGCGGATGAGTATGGATTTCTGTATAGCGGCATCAGTTATTTAATTAGCAGCAAAGAAATGTTCCATTATTTCACAGTACTCCTCCCATTCCTGGTTTGTAGGATCAACTGGTGGTAGCGAGTCTTTTGTTGCCAAAGCCATCTTTTCAAATTCTTTCTCCCCTCACACAGTCAATAATTTGTCCTACCCGTATCCAGGGAATCAATCCTTCAGGATCTTCCACCGCTCACTTGAGTCTCGCATCCAGCGTCGCACGCCAAACACTCCGTTGAATTCGTGGCAAACAAATCCAACGCAGTCCTCCATAGTTATCCTCATCGTCAAATATGTAGTATTTTAGGATGCTTCTTAAAGAAAACCCCGTATTGAGTAAATACTGCCATCTATCGGTAAACATAATACTTAACATAAATATACCAGGTTACTACAGTACAAATCTCCAAAACATCGTTGTAGAGAATTTGGCAGTATGTCCAACCAGTCTAACAACCGGCAGACCACTTGTAACCACGCCAGCCCAGGATCTCCACATCCGGCTTCTTCACCTGTGGGATCGTCTGAGACCAGCCGCCCGGACAGCTGATGAAACCGCGGGTTTCTGTACAACTGAAGAGTTTCTGCAAAACTGTCACACCAGGGTCTTGACCTGACTGCAGTTCGTCATTGTAACCGACTTCAGTGGGTAAATGCTCCCCTTCGATGGTCACTGGCACTGTGGAGAAGTGGGCTCTTCACGGATTAATCCTGGTTTCAACTGGATTGGGTAGATGGCAGACAGCGTATATGGCAGACAGTGTATATGGCAGACAGCGTAGATGGCAGACAGCGTAGATGGCATATATTAGCTAAAGTTGCCCATGATGAGATTTGGGTTGCTAAACGTTTGTGTTATATACCCGACCGACCAATGAAAAATTCTGATCTAAGAATATTACTCCTGCTTATTATGAAGAAAAAATACATCTGTTTAACTTTGTAAAGCAAAGGTGTGTTTAGAATTATTTTTGTTGTATTAATGATATTTAATCTCTCCTCAGACTAATATTATTCTGTTTGTCCTGTGGGTACCTTTGCCACTGTTCCACCCCTTGTGTATTGCGCTGTCATGGTGTATTTGTCCTTTCGTTTTTGCCTTAAGTAACCTTCTGTCTTATCTAACCATATCATACTTACCATATCAATCTATCCTGGATTTACGTTTACTATGTTACCATATCAATCTATCCTGGATTTACGTTTACTGTCACCATATCAATCTATCCTGGATTTACGTTTACGATGTTACCATATCAATCTCTCCTGGATTTACGTTTACTATGTTACCATATCAATCTATCCTGGATTTACGTTTACGATGTTACATCTAGTCTATGAGACCAGTCTGACAGTAACCATCACCCTGTACTTTTAATAAAAAATAAACAATCCGTTTTATAACTGCACATTTACAATAATTTGTGTAAAACTAACAGTGAAATAAGATCCAGACTCATCCTCTGGCTTCATGACAGAAGTCCAAACTCTCCTGGTATGGAAGCTCAATGTATGGAAGCTGCGTGGTAAGAACCGGAAGAGAAAAACACATCGCTCAATCAAAACCATGTAACCTACAGCAGAAAGCTTTCGGCACACCCTCTCCTTTCCACACGCCCACCACTTTCCGTTCGACACATCCATTCGCCCACTCTCCGGTCCCCATAAGGAGGGTATGGCTAGATGAGATCCAGCTTTCGTCAAATTAATGTCGAAAGTAGATATTTTTGTTGCATTTTTTGCTAACCCTAACCCATTTCCTAACCTTAACCTAGTTCTCCTAACCTGCTACAAAAAGTACAATCTGACGTTCATTTGACAAAACTGGGTCTCTTCTAGCCATGATCAAGGGCTCCAGAATGGCGCCGCGGTCTAAAGGCACTGCGTCTCAGTGCTAGAGGCGTCACTACAGACCCTGGTTTGATTCCAGGCTGTATCATAACCGGCTGTGATTGGGAGTCCTATAGTGCGGCGCACAATTGGCCCAGCGTTGTCCGGGTTAGGGTTTGGCCCGGGTAGGCCGTCATTGTAAATAATAATTTGTTCTAAACTGACTTGCCTAGTTTAAATAAAGGTTAAATAAAATATAATAAATAAAATACCCATATTGAGCTGCAGCTACCTTCCCGGTTCTACAATCTATGTAGTGCCGAGGTGATAGACGAGATCACAAGAAGTCTCGCGATTGTCTTTGCAGTGCTCGGTCCTCGGGTTCCGTCCCTTTGCTTTGTGTGCTCTGCTATGTGCTGCTCTCTCGCCCTCATCTACCGACCAGACTTGACACCCTGTACGACGTCGAGGGGCCAGCTAGCCAGAGCGCGACCATGGAAGCGAACAAAGAGGTAAACGAAAATACCGTTAGTTAAGAAAAATTACAAATAATCATTTATAACCGGCCGGATGTTATTGCGAATAGAACAGTTTGTACTTTCAGCTGAGTGGCTTCCTCTATCTTCTTTCCGGTAACAAATCGACTAAAACAGCTGGTAGGTAGTTAGTTAACCGATGTCATTTTACAGTTATTGCCTGTAGTGAGGCCGTTATTTGAGATTAATCGGAATTTATAAAATATGTCTACGGGGATTGGGGAAATGGGGAATACACAGTGATGTCAACATAGACGTTGAGAGGAAGGGGAGAGAGAGAGAAAAGAGAATACGTGTACAGTTGGAAGCGGGAGTTACTGGCTACATCTTGGCAGGACAGGCCCTGGATGATTGCAGGAAACCGCAGTGGAAGGAAGGAGAAAGGGAGAGAGAGAGGGGAAAGAGAGAGTGATTGTGTCTGTGCTAGAGAGAGAGAGAGAGAGAGAGAGAGAGAGAGATCCACTGTACCTGGTATTATTTTGGCTTACCAGGCACGATTTTCAAAACGGTTTTAAATGCATTTAGGGGGCATACACACCTCCATGCCCGCTATCATTTCAAAGTGGACATGTGGGTAATATTTGGCTGAGATGTCGATAATCATGGGACTGTTTCAACAACTGTTTCTTAAACATTGTGGATATAGTGGATCCATGGAAAACCTTAAGAATTAAACAAAGAACTGAACATTGGATGAATCAGGAAATCCTCGAGGCCATTTAATCAAGACGATAACAGAAACAAAGAGGAAGACGCTTTCACGAGACACAGAACCCTTTTGATTTATTTGATTTGACCTTATTTATTTAACCAGGCAAGTCAGTTAAGATCAAATTCTTCTTTTCAATGACGGCCTGGGAACATAAACCTGGACCCTAAGGATGTACTGGAGGGGAGGGGGGGGGGGGGGGGTCCTAGGTTATTACTCCAAGATGGATGTACTGGAGGGGGGGGAGGGTCCTAGGTTATTACTCCAAGATGGATGTACTGGAGGGAGGGGTCCTAGGTTATTACTCCAAGATGGATGTACTGGAGGGGGGGGGGAGGGGGGTCCTAGGTTATTACTCCAAGATGGATGTACTGGAGGGAGGGGAGGGTCCTAGGTTATTACTCCAAGATGGATGTACTGGAGGGGAGGGGAGGGTCCTAGGTTATTAATCCAACATGGATGTACTGGAGGGAGGGAGGGTCCTAGGTTATTACTCCAAGATGGATGTACTGGAGGGGGGAGGGTCCTAGGTTATTACTCCAAGATGGATGTACTGGAGGGGAGGGTCCTAGGTTATTACTCCAAGATGGATGTACTGGAGGGAGGGGAGGGTCCTAGGTTATTACTCCAAGATGGATGTACTGGAGGGAGGGGAGGGTCCTAGGTTATTACTCCAAGATGGATGTACTGGAGGGGGGAGGGTCCTAGGTTATTACTCCAAGATGGATGTACTGGAGGGGGGAGGGTCCTAGGTTATTACTCCAAGATGGATGTACTGGAGGGGAGGGTCCTAGGTTATTACTCCAAGATGGATGTACTGGAGGGAGGGGAGGGTCCTAGGTTATTACTCCAAGATGGATGTACTGGAGGGAGGGAGGGTCCTAGGTTATTACTCCAAGATGGATGTACTGGAGGGAGGGGAGGGTCCTAGGTTATTACTCCAAGATGGATGTACTGGAGGGGAGGGTCCTAGGTTATTACTCCAAGATGGATGTACTGGAGGGAGGGGGGAGGGTCCTAGGTTATTACTCCAAGATGGATGTACTGGAGGGAGGGGAGGGTCCTAGGTTATTACTCCAAGATGGATGTACTGGAGGGAGGGAGGGTCCTATGTTATTACTCCAAGATGGATGTACTGGAGGGGAGGGAGGGGGTCCTAGGTTATTACTCCAAGATGGATGTACTGGAGCGGAGGGGAGGGAGGTCCTAGGTTATTACTTTAAGATGGATGTACTGGAGGGAGGGGAGGGTCCTAGGTTATTACTCCAAGATGGATGTACTGGAGGGAGGGGGAGGGTCCTAGGTTATTACTCCAAGATGGATGTACTGGAGGGAGGGAGGGTCCTAGGTTATTACTCCAAGATGGATGTACTGGAGGGAGGGGAGGGTCCTAGGTTATTACTCCAAGATGGATGTACTGGAGGGAGGGAGGGTCCTAGGTTATTACTCCAAGATGGATGTACTGGAGGGAGGGGAGGAGGGTCCTAGGTTATTACTTTAAGATGGATGTACTGGAGGGGAGGGTCCTAGGTTATTACTCCAAGATGGATGTACTGGAGTGGAGGGCAGGGTCCTAGGTTATTACTCCAAGATGGATGTACTGGAGGGGAGGGTCCTAGGTTATTTCTCGAAGATGGATGTACTGGGGGGGGGGGGTCCTAGGTTATTACTCCAAGATGGATGTACTGGAGGGGAGGGTCCTAGGTTATTACTCCAAGATGGATGTACTGGAGGGGAGGGTCCTAGGTTATTACTCCAAGATGGATGTACTGGAGGGGAGGGTCCTAGGTTATTACTCCAAGATGGATGTACTGGAGGGGAGGGTCCTAGGTTACTACTCCAAGATGGATGTACTGGGGTCAGGAAAAATAGAGTTTCCACGGATACGAAACATGCTGGAGTGATCCCCTATCCACAAGAAGGGCAGGAAAAGTGCAACTATAAACCTAGACCTATTTTGAGGGGGCTGTCTAAAGTTATTTATGAACGGATAGAGGAATATAGTCTGGGACTATAGAGACTGGGTCTACTGTGGAGACTGGGACTATAGAGGCTGGGTCTACTGTAGAGTCTGGTTCTACTGTGGAGACTGGGACTATAGAGTCTGGGTCTACTGTAGAGGCTGGGTCTACTATAGAGGCTGGGTCTACTATAGAGACTGGGTCTACTATAGAGACTGGGTCTACTGTAGAGACTGGGTGGGTCTACTATTGAGACTGGGTCTACTATAGAGACTGGGTGTACTATAGAGACTGGGTCTACTGTAGAGACTGGGTCTACTGTAGAGGCTGGGTCTACTGTGGAGACTGGGTCTACTGTGGAGACTGGGTCTACTCTAGAGACTGGGTCTACTATAGAGACTGGGTCTACTGTAGAGACTGGGTCTACTGTAGAGACTGGGTCTACTATAGAGACTGGGTCTACTATAGAGACTGGGTCTACTGTAGAGACTGGGTCTACTGTAGAGACTGGGTCTACTATAGAGACTGGGTCTACTGTAGAGACTGGGTCTACATTAGAGACTGGGTCTACTGTGGAGACTGGGTCTACTGTAGAGACTGGGTCTACTATAGAGACTGGGTCTACTGTAGAGACTGGGTCTACTGTAGAGACTGGGTCTACTGTGGAGACTGGGTCTACTGTGGAGACTGGGTCTACTATAGAGACTGGGTCTACTGTGGAGACTGGGTCTACTGTGGAGACTGGGTCTACTGTAGAGACTGGGTCTACTGTAGAGACTGGGTCTACTATAGAGACTGGGTCTACTGTAGAGACTGGGTCTACTATAGAGACTGGGTCAACTGTAGAGACTGGGTCTACTGTGGAGACTGGGTCTACTGTAGAGACTGGGTCTACTATAGAGACTGGGTCTACTGTAGAGACTGGGTCTACTGTAGAGACTGGGTCTACTGTGGAGACTGGGTCTACTGTAGAGACTGGGTCTACTGTGGAGACTGGGTCTACTGTAGAGACTGGGTCTACTATAGAGACTGGGTCTACTGTAGAGACTGGGTCTACTGTGGAGACTGGGTCTACTGTGGAGACTGGGTCTACTATAGAGACTGGGTCTACTGTGGAGACTGGGTCTACTGTAGAGACTGGGTCTACTGTAGAGACTGGGTCTACTGTAGAGACTGGGTCTACTATAGAGACTGGGTCTACTGTAGAGACTGGGTCTACTGTAGAGACTGGGTCTACTATAGAGACTGGGTCAACTGTAGAGACTGGGTCTACTGTGGAGACTGGGTCTACTGTAGAGACTGGGTCTACTGTAGAGACTGGGTCTACTGTAGAGACTGGGTCTACTGTAGAGACTGGGTCTGCTGTGCAGACTGGGTCTACTGTGGAGACTGGGTCTACTGTGGAGACTGGGTCTACTGTAGAGACTGGGTCTACTATAGAGACTGGGTCTACTGTGGAGACTGGGACTATAGAGGCTGGGTCTACTGTAGAGACTGGGTCTACTGTGGAGACTGGGTCTACTATAGAGACTGGGTCTACTGTGGAGACTGGGACTATAGAGGCTGGGTCTACTATAGAGGCTGGGTCTACTTTAGAGACTGGGACTATAGAGACTGGGTCTACTGTAGAGACTGGGTCTACTGTAGAGACTGGGTCTACTGTAAAGACTGGGTCTACTGTGGAGACTGGGTCTACTGTAGAGACTGGGTCTACTGTGGAGACTGGGTCTATAGAGACTGGGTCTACTATAGAGACTGGGTCTACTATAGAGACTGGGTCTACTGTAGAGACTGGGTCTACTATAGAGACTGGGTCTACTATAGAGACTGGGTCTACTATAGAGACTGGGTCTACTGTCGAGACTGGGTCTACTATAGAGACTGGGTCTACTATAGAGACTGGGTCTACTATAGAGACTGGGCCTACTATAGAGACTGGGTCTACTATAGAGACTGGGACTACTATAGAGACTGGGTCTACTATAGAGACTGGGTCTACTATAGAGACTGGGTCTACTATAGAGACGGGGTCTACTATAGAGACTGGGTCTACTATAGAGACTGGGTCTACTGTAGAGACTGGGTCTACTGTAGAGACTGGGTCTACTATAGAGACTGGGTCTACTATAGAGACTGGGTCTACTGTAGAGACTGGGTCTACTGTAGAGACTGGGACTGTAGAGACTTATTATATTATGTATTGGGACCTGTATTAGGACCTGTATAGGGACCTGTATTGGGACCTGTATAGGGACCTGTATAGGGACCTGTATTGGGACCTGTATTGGGACCTGTATTAGGACCTGTATAGGGACCTGTATAGGGACCTGTATTGGGACCTGTATTGGGACCTGTATAGGGACCTGTATTGGGACCTGTATTGGGACCTGTATTGGGACCTGTATTGGGACCTGTATTAGGACCTGTATAGGGACCTGTATTGGGACCTGTATAGGGACCTGTATAGGGACCTGTATAGGGACCTGTATTAGGACCTGTATTAGGACCTGTATAGGGACCTGTATAGGGACCTGTATAGGGACCTGTATTAGGACCTGTATTGGGACCTGTATTGGGACCTGTATTGGGACCTGTATTAGGACCTGTATTAGGACCTGTATTGGGACCTGTATTGGGACCTGTATAGGGACCTGTATTAGGACCTGTATAGGGACCTGTATTAGGACCTGTATTGGGACCTGTATTAGGACCTGTATTGGGACCTGTATTAGGACCTGTATAGGGACCTGTATTGGGACCTGTATTAGGACCTGTATTGGGACCTGTATAGGGACCTGTATAGGGACCTGTATTGGGACCTGTATTGGGACCTGTATAGGGACCTGTATTAGGACCTGTATTGGGACCTGTATTGGGACCTGTATAGGGACCTGTATTGGGACCTGTATTAGGACCTGTATAGGGACCTGTATTGGGTCAAATTGGAAAGAAGAATCAGAGCAAACAGGAATGATATTTGGCCCTAAACAGAGAGTACATAGTGGCAGAATACCTGACCACTGTGACTTACCCAAACGTATGGAAAGCTCTGACTATGTACAGACTCAGTGAGCATAGCCTTGAGAGAGAGAGGGGTGGGTCAGTGAATGGTTACATTGTGTTCAACAGGAGCTGTATACTCTGTCTACTGTATAAATTAATGTTGTTTGTAGAGTGTGTGTGGGTGGGTGGTTGGGTGGGAGAGGTGGAGGAGTATTTCAGTAGAGTTGGTGGTGTTGGAGGTAAAACAGTCAGACATTATTCATCCTATAGCACATAACCCAACATGTTCAGGTGGACTAGAACCCAACATGTTCAGGCTGACTAGAACCCAACATGTTCAGGTGGACTAGAACCCAACATGTTCAGGCGAACTAGAACCCAACATGTTCAGGCAGACTAGAATCCAACATGTGTAGGTGGACTAGAACCCAACATGTTCAGGTGACTAGAACCCAACATGTCCAGGCGGACTAGAACCCAACATGTGTAGGTGGACTAGAACCCAACATGTTCAGGTGGACGAGAACCCAACATGTTCAGGTGGACTAGAACCCAACATGTTCAGGTGGACTAGAACCCAACATGTTCAGGTGGACTAGAACCCAACATGTTCAGGCGAACTAGAACCCAACATGTTCAGGCAGACTAGAATCCAACATGTGTAGGTGGACTAGAACCCAACATGTCCAGGTGACTAGAACCTAACATGTCCAGGCGGACTAGAATCCAACATGTGTAGGTGGACTAGAACCCAACATGTCCAGGTGACGAGAACCCAACATGTTCAGGTGGACTAGAACCCAACATGTTCAGGTGGACTAGAACCCAACATGTTCAGGTGGACTAGAACCCAACATGTTCAGGTGGACTAGAACCCAACATGTACAGGCTGACTAGAACCCAACATGTTCAGGTGAACTAGAACCCAACATGTTCAAGCGGACTAGAACCCAACATGTTCAGGTGGACTAGAACCCGACATGTTCAGGTTGACTAGCCTGTCTGTCTGTCGGCTATGTCTGTCTGTCTGTGTGTCTGCATGGAAAAATACTTCAGATTGAGCTATGAGCTGAATTTTTACTAAATATTTTATTTAGGATGTTATTTATTCTTATGGTATTATACAGTTTGTCTATCTAAATTATATATTTCATAGCCATATTAAAATATATTAAAACATTATTTCATAATATAAGTCTATGTTTTTAAATTATCTAACTTGACAGGGCCTCTCCTTGCTGGTATTTTTGTAAGGCTGACTGGTGGTAGCTATTACAGAACTGTATTTATGTCCTGTGGGTTTGAAATAGCACAGAGAGAGAACAGCTGAAAAGCTGAACCCCAGACAGAGCTGTATTTCCTGACAAAATATATTTAAAAAAAAAAAATAATCCCCAATTTTGAAACCCTTATTCAAAGTTTCAAAGACCTGTCTGATGAGAATAGACTACCCGTCCTGTTGGAGGAGAACAGAGACCTGTCTGATGAGAATAGACTACCGTCCTGTTGGGAGGAACAGAGACCTGTCTGATGAGAATAGACTACCCATCCTGTTGGGGGAGAACAGAGACCTGTCTGATGAGAATAGACTACCCGTCCTGTTGGGAGGAACAGAGACCTGTCTGATGAGAATAGACTACCCATCCTGTTGGGGGAGAACAGAGACCTGTCTGATGAGAATAGACTACCCATCCTGTTGGAGGAGAACAGAGACCTGTCTGATGAGAATAGACTACCCGTCCTGTTGGGAGAACAGAGACCTGTCTGATGAGAATAGACTACCCGTCCTGTTGGAGGAGAACAGAGACCTGTCTGATGAGAATAGACTACCTGTCCTGTTACAACAGAGACCTGTCTGATGAGAATAGACTACCCATCCTGTTGGAGGAGAACAGAGACCTGTCTGATGAGAATAGACTACCCATCCTGTTGGAGGAGAACAGAGAGCTGTCTGATGAGAATAGACTACCCGTCCTGTTGGGAGAACAGAGACCTGTCTGATGAGAATAGACTACCCATCCTGTTGGAGGAGAACAGAGACCTGTCTGATGAGAATAGACTACCCATCCTGTTGGGGGGGAACAGAGTCCTGTCTGATGAGAATAGACTACCTGTCCTGTTACAACAGAGACCTGTCTGATGAGAATAGACTACCCGTCCTGTTGGGGAGGAACAGAGAGCTGTCTGATGAGAATAGACTACCCATCCTGTTGGGGGGAACAGAGACCTGTCTGATGAGAATAGACTACCCGTCCTGTTGGGGGGGAACAGAGACCTGTCTGATGAGAATAGACTACCCGTCCTGTTGGGGGAGAAAAGACCTGTCTGATGAGAATAGACTACCCGTCCTGTTGGGAGGAACAGAGACCTGTCTGATGAGAATAGACTACCCGTCCTGTTGGAGGAGAACAGAGACCTGTCTGATGAGAAAAGACTACCCATCCTGTTACAACAGAGACCTGTCTGATGAGAATAGACTTCCCGTCCTGTTGGGGGGAACAGAGACCTGTCTGATGAGAATAGACTACCCATCCTGTTGGGAGGAACAGAGACCTGTCTGATGAGAATAGACTACCCATCATGTTGGGAGGAACAGAGACCTGTCTGATGAGAATAGACTACCCGTCCTGTTGGGAGGAACAGAGACCTGTCTGATGAGAATAGACTACCCGTCCTGTTACAACAGAGACCTGTCTGATGAGAATAGACTACCCGTCCTGTTACTACAGAGACCTGTCTGATGAGAATAGACTACCCGTCCTGTTGGGAGGAACAGAGACCTGTCTGATGAGAATAGACTACCCGTCCTGTTGGGAGGAACAGAGACCTGTCTGATGAGAATAGACTACCCGTCCTGTTGGAGGAGAACAGAGACCTGTCTGATGAGAATAGACTACCCATCCTGTTGGGAGGAACAGAGACCTGTCTGATGAGAATAGACTACCCGTCCTGTTGGAGGAGAACAGAGACCTGTCTGATGAGAATAGACTACCCATCCTGTTGGGAGGAACAGAGACCTGTCTGATGAGAATAGACTACCCATCCTGTTGGGAGGAACAGAGACCTGTCTGATGAGAATAGACTACCCGTCCTGTTACAACAGAGAGCTGTCTGATGAGAATAGACTACCCATCCTGTTGGGAGGAACAGAGACCTGTCTGATGAGAATAGACTACCCGTCCTGTTGGGAGAGAACAGAGACCTGTCTGATGAGAATAGACTACCCGTCCTGTTACAACAGAGACCTATCTGATGAGAATAGACTACCCGTCCTGTTACAACAGAGACCTGTCTGATGAGAATAGACTACCCATCCTGTTGGGGGGAACAGAGACCTGTCTGATGAGAATAGACTACCCGTCCTGTTGGGGGAGAACAGAGACCTGTCTGATGAGAATAGACTACCCGTCCTGTTGGGGGGAACAGAGACCTGTCTGATGAGAATAGACTACCCGTCCTGTTGGGAGGAACAGAGACCTGTCTGATGAGAATAGACTACCCATCCTGTTGGGAGAGAACAGAGACCTGTCTGATGAG
This sequence comes from Salvelinus fontinalis, assembly GCF_029448725.1. Taxonomy (NCBI): domain Eukaryota; kingdom Metazoa; phylum Chordata; class Actinopteri; order Salmoniformes; family Salmonidae; genus Salvelinus; species Salvelinus fontinalis. The sequence goes on from NW_026600543.1 coordinate 85,752, forward strand.
AATAGACTACCCGTCCTGTTGGGAGGAACAGAGACCTGTCTGATGAGAATAGACTACCCGTCCTGTTGGAGGAGAACAGAGTCCTGTCTGATGAGAACAGACTACCCGTCCTGTTGGGAGGAACAGAGTCCTGTCTGATGAGAATAGACTACCCGTCCTGTTACAACAGAGACCTGTCTGATGAGAATAGACTACCCGTCCTGTTGGGAGGAACAGAGTCCTGTCTGATGAGAACAGACTACCCGTCCTGTTGGGAGGAACAGAGTCCTGTCTGATGAGAATAGACTACCCATCCTGTTACAACAGAGACCTGTCTGATGAGAATAGACTACCCGTCCTGTTACAACAGAGACCTGTCTGATGAGAATAGACTACCCGTCCTGTTGGGAGGAACAGAGACCTGTCTGATGAGAATAGACTACCCGTCCTGTTGGGAGGAACAGAGACCTGTCTGATGAGAATAGACTACCGTCCTGTTGGGAGGAACAGAGTCCTGTCTGATGAGAATAGACTACCCGTCCTGTTACAACAGAGACCTGTCTGATGAGAATAGACTACCCATCCTGTTGGAGGAGAACAGAGAGCTGTCTGATGAGAATAGACTACCCATCCTGTTGGGGGGGAACAGAGAGCTGTCTGGTGAGAATAGACTACCCGTCCTGTTGGGGGAGAACAGAGACCTGTCTGATGAGAATAGACTACCCATCCTGTTGGGAGAACAGAGACCTGTCTGATGAGAATAGACTACCCGTCCTGTTGGGAGGAACAGAGACCTGTCTGATGAGAATAGACTACCCGTCCTGTTGGGAGAACAGAGACCTGTCTGATGAGAATAGACTACCCGTCCTGTTGGGGGAGAACAGAGACCTGTCTGATGAGAATAGACTACCCATCCTGTTGGGGGGGAACAGAGTCCTGTCTGATGAGAATAGACTACCTGTCCTGTTACAACAGAGACCTGTCTGATGAGAATAGACTACCCGTCCTGTTGGGGAGGAACAGAGAGCTGTCTGATGAGAATAGACTACCCATCCTGTTGGGGGGAACAGAGACCTGTCTGATGAGAATAGACTACCCGTCCTGTTGGGGGGGAACAGAGACCTGTCTGATGAGAATAGACTACCCGTCCTGTTGGGGGAGAAAAGACCTGTCTGATGAGAATAGACTACCCGTCCTGTTGGGAGGAACAGAGACCTGTCTGATGAGAATAGACTACCCGTCCTGTTGGAGGAGAACAGAGACCTGTCTGATGAGAAAAGACTACCCATCCTGTTACAACAGAGACCTGTCTGATGAGAATAGACTTCCCGTCCTGTTGGGGGGAACAGAGACCTGTCTGATGAGAATAGACTACCCATCCTGTTGGGAGGAACAGAGACCTGTCTGATGAGAATAGACTACCCATCATGTTGGGAGGAACAGAGACCTGTCTGATGAGAATAGACTACCCGTCCTGTTGGGAGGAACAGAGACCTGTCTGATGAGAATAGACTACCCGTCCTGTTACAACAGAGACCTGTCTGATGAGAATAGACTACCCGTCCTGTTACAACAGAGACCTGTCTGATGAGAATAGACTACCCGTCCTGTTGGGAGGAACAGAGACCTGTCTGATGAGAATAGACTACCCGTCCTGTTGGGAGGAACAGAGAGCTGTCTGATGAGAATAGACTACCCGTCCTGTTGGAGGAGAACAGAGACCAGTCTGATGAGAATAGACTACCCATCCTGTTGGGAGGAACAGAGACCTGTCTGATGAGAATAGACTACCCGTCCTGTTGGAGGAGAACAGAGACCTGTCTGATGAGAATAGACTACCCATCCTGTTGGGAGGAACAGAGACCTGTCTGATGAGAATAGACTACCCATCCTGTTGGGAGGAACAGAGACCTGTCTGATGAGAATAGACTACCCGTCCTGTTACAACAGAGATGTCTGATGAGAATAGCCTACCCATCCTGTTGGGAGGAACAGAGACCTGTCTGATGAGAATAGACTACCCGTCCTGTTGGGAGAGAACAGAGACCTGTCTGATGAGAATAGACTACCCGTCCTGTTACAACAGAGACCTATCTGATGAGAATAGACTACCCGTCCTGTTACAACAGAGACCTGTCTGATGAGAATAGACTACCCATCCTGTTGGGGGGAACAGAGACCTGTCTGATGAGAATAGACTACCCGTCCTGTTGGGGGAGAACAGAGACCTGTCTGATGAGAATAGACTACCCGTCCTGTTGGGGGGAACAGAGACCTGTCTGATGAGAATAGACTACCCGTCCTGTTGGGAGGAACAGAGACCTGTCTGATGAGAATAGACTACCCATCCTGTTGGGAGAGAACAGAGACCTGTCTGATGAGAATAGACTACCCGTCCTGTTGGGAGGAACAGAGACCTGTCTGATGAGAATAGACTACCCGTCCTGTTGGAGGAGAACAGAGTCCTGTCTGATGAGAACAGACTACCCGTCCTGTTGGGAGGAACAGAGTCCTGTCTGATGAGAATAGACTACCCGTCCTGTTACAACAGAGACCTGTCTGATGAGAATAGACTACCCGTCCTGTTGGGAGGAACAGAGTCCTGTCTGATGAGAACAGACTACCCGTCCTGTTGGGAGGAACAGAGTCCTGTCTGATGAGAATAGACTACCCATCCTGTTACAACAGAGACCTGTCTGATGAGAATAGACTACCCGTCCTGTTACAACAGAGACCTGTCTGATGAGAATAGACTACCCGTCCTGTTGGGAGGAACAGAGACCTGTCTGATGAGAATAGACTACCCGTCCTGTTGGGAGGAACAGAGACCTGTCTGATGAGAATAGACTACCGTCCTGTTGGGAGGAACAGAGTCCTGTCTGATGAGAATAGACTACCCGTCCTGTTACAACAGAGACCTGTCTGATGAGAATAGACTACCCATCCTGTTGGAGGAGAACAGAGAGCTGTCTGATGAGAATAGACTACCCATCCTGTTGGGGGGGAACAGAGAGCTGTCTGGTGAGAATAGACTACCCGTCCTGTTGGGGGAGAACAGAGACCTGTCTGATGAGAATAGACTACCCATCCTGTTGGGAGAACAGAGACCTGTCTGATGAGAATAGACTACCCGTCCTGTTGGGAGGAACAGAGACCTGTCTGATGAGAATAGACTACCCGTCCTGTTGGGAGAACAGAGACCTGTCTGATGAGAATAGACTACCCGTCCTGTTGGGGGAGAACAGAGACCTGTCTGATGAGAATAGACTACCCGTCCTGTTGGGGGGAACAGAGACCTGTCTGATGAGAATAGACTACCCGTCCTGTTGGGGGAGAACAGAGACCTGTCTGATGAGAATAGACTACCCGTCCTGTTACAACAGAGACCTGTCTGATGAGAATAGACTACCCGTCCTGTTGGAGGAGAACAGAGTCCTGTCTGATGAGAATAGACTACCCGTCCTGTTGGGAGGAACAGAGACCTGTCTGATGAGATTAGACTACCTGTCCTGTTACAACAGAGAGCTGTCTGATGAGAATAGACTACCCGTCCTGTTGGGGGAGAACAGAGACCTGTCTGATGAGAATAGACTACCTGTCCTGTTACAACAGAGACCTGTCTGATGAGAATAGCCTACCCGTCCTGTTGGGGAGGAACAGAGACCTGTCTGATGAGAATAGACTACCCGCCCTGTTACAACAGAGACCTGTCTGATGAGAATAGACTACCCGCCCTGTTACAACAGAGTCCTGTCTGATGAGAATAGACTACCCGCCCTGTTACAACAGTTTCCTGTCTGATGAGAATAGACTACCCATCCTGTTGGGGGAGAACAGAGTCCTGTCTGATGAGAATAGACTACCCGTCCTGTTGGAGGACAACAGAGACCTGTCTGATGAGAATAGACTACCCGTCCTGTTGGAGGAGAACAGAGACCTGTCTGATGAGAATAGACTACCCGTCCTGTTGGGAGGAACAGAGACCTGTCTGATGAGAATAGACTACCCGTCCTGTTGGGGGGAACAGAGAGCTGTCTGATGAGAACAGACTACCCGTCCTGTTGGGAGGAACAGAGAGCTGTCTGATGTGAATAGACTACCCGTCCTGTTGGGGGAGAACAGAGACCTGTCTGATGAGAATAGACTACCCGTCCTGTTGGGAGGAACAGAGACCTGTCTGATGTGAATAGACTACCCGTCCTGTTGGGGGAGAACAGAGACCTGTCTGATGAGAATAGACTACCCGTCCTGTTGGGGGAGAACAGAGACCTGTCTGATGAGAATAGACTACCTGTCCTGTTACAACAGAGACCTGTCTGATGAGAATAGCCTACCCGTCCTGTTGGGGAGGAACAGAGACCTGTCTGATGAGAATAGACTACCCGCCCTGTTACAACAGAGACCTGTCTGATGAGAATAGACTACCCGCCCTGTTACAACAGAGTCCTGTCTGATGAGAATAGACTACCCGCCCTGTTACAACAGTTTCCTGTCTGATGAGAATAGACTACCCATCCTGTTGGGGGAGAACAGAGTCCTGTCTGATGAGAATAGACTACCCGTCCTGTTGGAGGACAACAGAGACCTGTCTGATGAGAATAGACTACCCGTCCTGTTGGAGGAGAACAGAGACCTGTCTGATGAGAATAGACTACCCGTCCTGTTGGGAGGAACAGAGACCTGTCTGATGAGAATAGACTACCCGTCCTGTTGGGGGGAACAGAGAGCTGTCTGATGAGAACAGACTACCCGTCCTGTTGGGAGGAACAGAGAGCTGTCTGATGTGAATAGACTACCCGTCCTGTTGGGGGAGAACAGAGACCTGTCTGATGAGAATAGACTACCCGTCCTGTTGGGAGGAACAGAGACCTGTCTGATGTGAATAGACTACCCGTCCTGTTGGGGGAGAACAGAGACCTGTCTGATGAGAATAGACTACCCGTCCTGTTGGTGGGAACAGAGACCTGTCTGATGAGAATAGACTACCCATCCTGTTGGGAGGAACAGAGACCTGTCTGATGAGAATAGACTACCCGTCCTGTTGGAGGAGAACAGAGACCTGTCTGATGAGAATAGACTACCCGTCCTGTTGGAGGAGAACAGAGACCTGTCTGATGAGAATAGACTACCCATCCTGTTGGGAGGAACAGAGACCTGTCTGATGAGAATAGACTACCCATCCTGTTGGGAGGAACAGAGACCTGTCTGATGAGAATAGACTACCCGTCCTGTTACAACAGAGAGCTGTCTGATGAGAATAGACTACCCATCCTGTTGGGAGGAACAGAGACCTGTCTGATGAGAATAGACTACCCGTCCTGTTGGGAGAGAACAGAGACCTGTCTGATGAGAATAGACTACCCGTCCTGTTACAACAGAGACCTATCTGATGAGAATAGACTACCCGTCCTGTTACAACAGAGACCTGTCTGATGAGAATAGACTACCCATCCTGTTGGGGGGAACAGAGACCTGTCTGATGAGAATAGACTACCCGTCCTGTTGGGGGAGAACAGAGACCTGTCTGATGAGAATAGACTACCCGTCCTGTTGGGGGGAACAGAGACCTGTCTGATGAGAATAGACTACCCGTCCTGTTGGGAGGAACAGAGACCTGTCTGATGAGAATAGACTACCCATCCTGTTGGGAGAGAACAGAGACCTGTCTGATGAGAATAGACTACCCGTCCTGTTGGGAGGAACAGAGACCTGTCTGATGAGAATAGACTACCCGTCCTGTTGGAGGAGAACAGAGTCCTGTCTGATGAGAACAGACTACCCGTCCTGTTGGGAGGAACAGAGTCCTGTCTGATGAGAATAGACTACCCGTCCTGTTACAACAGAGACCTGTCTGATGAGAATAGACTACCCGTCCTGTTGGGAGGAACAGAGTCCTGTCTGATGAGAACAGACTACCCGTCCTGTTGGGAGGAACAGAGTCCTGTCTGATGAGAATAGACTACCCATCCTGTTACAACAGAGACCTGTCTGATGAGAATAGACTACCCGTCCTGTTACAACAGAGACCTGTCTGATGAGAATAGACTACCCGTCCTGTTGGGAGGAACAGAGACCTGTCTGATGAGAATAGACTACCCGTCCTGTTGGGAGGAACAGAGACCTGTCTGATGAGAATAGACTACCGTCCTGTTGGGAGGAACAGAGTCCTGTCTGATGAGAATAGACTACCCGTCCTGTTACAACAGAGACCTGTCTGATGAGAATAGACTACCCATCCTGTTGGAGGAGAACAGAGAGCTGTCTGATGAGAATAGACTACCCATCCTGTTGGGGGGGAACAGAGAGCTGTCTGGTGAGAATAGACTACCCGTCCTGTTGGGGGAGAACAGAGACCTGTCTGATGAGAATAGACTACCCATCCTGTTGGGAGAACAGAGACCTGTCTGATGAGAATAGACTACCCGTCCTGTTGGGAGGAACAGAGACCTGTCTGATGAGAATAGACTACCCGTCCTGTTGGGAGAACAGAGACCTGTCTGATGAGAATAGACTACCCGTCCTGTTGGGGGAGAACAGAGACCTGTCTGATGAGAATAGACTACCCATCCTGTTGGGGGGGAACAGAGTCCTGTCTGATGAGAATAGACTACCTGTCCTGTTACAACAGAGACCTGTCTGATGAGAATAGACTACCCGTCCTGTTGGGGAGGAACAGAGAGCTGTCTGATGAGAATAGACTACCCATCCTGTTGGGGGGAACAGAGACCTGTCTGATGAGAATAGACTACCCGTCCTGTTGGGGGGGAACAGAGACCTGTCTGATGAGAATAGACTACCCGTCCTGTTGGGGGAGAAAAGACCTGTCTGATGAGAATAGACTACCCGTCCTGTTGGGAGGAACAGAGACCTGTCTGATGAGAATAGACTACCCGTCCTGTTGGAGGAGAACAGAGACCTGTCTGATGAGAAAAGACTACCCATCCTGTTACAACAGAGACCTGTCTGATGAGAATAGACTTCCCGTCCTGTTGGGGGGAACAGAGACCTGTCTGATGAGAATAGACTACCCATCCTGTTGGGAGGAACAGAGACCTGTCTGATGAGAATAGACTACCCATCATGTTGGGAGGAACAGAGACCTGTCTGATGAGAATAGACTACCCGTCCTGTTGGGAGGAACAGAGACCTGTCTGATGAGAATAGACTACCCGTCCTGTTACAACAGAGACCTGTCTGATGAGAATAGACTACCCGTCCTGTTACAACAGAGACCTGTCTGATGAGAATAGACTACCCGTCCTGTTGGGAGGAACAGAGACCTGTCTGATGAGAATAGACTACCCGTCCTGTTGGGAGGAACAGAGAGCTGTCTGATGAGAATAGACTACCCGTCCTGTTGGAGGAGAACAGAGACCAGTCTGATGAGAATAGACTACCCATCCTGTTGGGAGGAACAGAGACCTGTCTGATGAGAATAGACTACCCGTCCTGTTGGAGGAGAACAGAGACCTGTCTGATGAGAATAGACTACCCATCCTGTTGGGAGGAACAGAGACCTGTCTGATGAGAATAGACTACCCATCCTGTTGGGAGGAACAGAGACCTGTCTGATGAGAATAGACTACCCGTCCTGTTACAACAGAGATGTCTGATGAGAATAGACTACCCATCCTGTTGGGAGGAACAGAGACCTGTCTGATGAGAATAGACTACCCGTCCTGTTGGGAGAGAACAGAGACCTGTCTGATGAGAATAGACTACCCGTCCTGTTACAACAGAGACCTATCTGATGAGAATAGACTACCCGTCCTGTTACAACAGAGACCTGTCTGATGAGAATAGACTACCCATCCTGTTGGGGGGAACAGAGACCTGTCTGATGAGAATAGACTACCCGTCCTGTTGGGGGAGAACAGAGACCTGTCTGATGAGAATAGACTACCCGTCCTGTTGGGGGGAACAGAGACCTGTCTGATGAGAATAGACTACCCGTCCTGTTGGGAGGAACAGAGACCTGTCTGATGAGAATAGACTACCCATCCTGTTGGGAGAGAACAGAGACCTGTCTGATGAGAATAGACTACCCGTCCTGTTGGGAGGAACAGAGACCTGTCTGATGAGAATAGACTACCCGTCCTGTTGGAGGAGAACAGAGTCCTGTCTGATGAGAACAGACTACCCGTCCTGTTGGGAGGAACAGAGTCCTGTCTGATGAGAATAGACTACCCGTCCTGTTACAACAGAGACCTGTCTGATGAGAATAGACTACCCGTCCTGTTGGGAGGAACAGAGTCCTGTCTGATGAGAACAGACTACCCGTCCTGTTGGGAGGAACAGAGTCCTGTCTGATGAGAATAGACTACCCATCCTGTTACAACAGAGACCTGTCTGATGAGAATAGACTACCCGTCCTGTTACAACAGAGACCTGTCTGATGAGAATAGACTACCCGTCCTGTTGGGAGGAACAGAGACCTGTCTGATGAGAATAGACTACCCGTCCTGTTGGGAGGAACAGAGACCTGTCTGATGAGAATAGACTACCGTCCTGTTGGGAGGAACAGAGTCCTGTCTGATGAGAATAGACTACCCGTCCTGTTACAACAGAGACCTGTCTGATGAGAATAGACTACCCATCCTGTTGGAGGAGAACAGAGAGCTGTCTGATGAGAATAGACTACCCATCCTGTTGGGGGGGAACAGAGAGCTGTCTGGTGAGAATAGACTACCCGTCCTGTTGGGGGAGAACAGAGACCTGTCTGATGAGAATAGACTACCCATCCTGTTGGGAGAACAGAGACCTGTCTGATGAGAATAGACTACCCGTCCTGTTGGGAGGAACAGAGACCTGTCTGATGAGAATAGACTACCCGTCCTGTTGGGAGAACAGAGACCTGTCTGATGAGAATAGACTACCCGTCCTGTTGGGGGAGAACAGAGACCTGTCTGATGAGAATAGACTACCCGTCCTGTTGGGGGGAACAGAGACCTGTCTGATGAGAATAGACTACCCGTCCTGTTGGGGGAGAACAGAGACCTGTCTGATGAGAATAGACTACCCGTCCTGTTACAACAGAGACCTGTCTGATGAGAATAGACTACCCGTCCTGTTGGAGGAGAACAGAGTCCTGTCTGATGAGAATAGACTACCCGTCCTGTTGGGAGGAACAGAGACCTGTCTGATGAGATTAGACTACCTGTCCTGTTACAACAGAGAGCTGTCTGATGAGAATAGACTACCCGTCCTGTTGGGGGAGAACAGAGACCTGTCTGATGAGAATAGACTACCTGTCCTGTTACAACAGAGACCTGTCTGATGAGAATAGCCTACCCGTCCTGTTGGGGAGGAACAGAGACCTGTCTGATGAGAATAGACTACCCGCCCTGTTACAACAGAGACCTGTCTGATGAGAATAGACTACCCGCCCTGTTACAACAGAGTCCTGTCTGATGAGAATAGACTACCCGCCCTGTTACAACAGTTTCCTGTCTGATGAGAATAGACTACCCATCCTGTTGGGGGAGAACAGAGTCCTGTCTGATGAGAATAGACTACCCGTCCTGTTGGAGGACAACAGAGACCTGTCTGATGAGAATAGACTACCCGTCCTGTTGGAGGAGAACAGAGACCTGTCTGATGAGAATAGACTACCCGTCCTGTTGGGAGGAACAGAGACCTGTCTGATGAGAATAGACTACCCGTCCTGTTGGGGGGAACAGAGAGCTGTCTGATGAGAACAGACTACCCGTCCTGTTGGGAGGAACAGAGAGCTGTCTGATGTGAATAGACTACCCGTCCTGTTGGGGGAGAACAGAGACCTGTCTGATGAGAATAGACTACCCGTCCTGTTGGGAGGAACAGAGACCTGTCTGATGTGAATAGACTACCCGTCCTGTTGGGGGAGAACAGAGACCTGTCTGATGAGAATAGACTACCCGTCCTGTTGGGGGAGAACAGAGACCTGTCTGATGAGAATAGACTACCTGTCCTGTTACAACAGAGACCTGTCTGATGAGAATAGCCTACCCGTCCTGTTGGGGAGGAACAGAGACCTGTCTGATGAGAATAGACTACCCGCCCTGTTACAACAGAGACCTGTCTGATGAGAATAGACTACCCGCCCTGTTACAACAGAGTCCTGTCTGATGAGAATAGACTACCCGCCCTGTTACAACAGTTTCCTGTCTGATGAGAATAGACTACCCATCCTGTTGGGGGAGAACAGAGTCCTGTCTGATGAGAATAGACTACCCGTCCTGTTGGAGGACAACAGAGACCTGTCTGATGAGAATAGACTACCCGTCCTGTTGGAGGAGAACAGAGACCTGTCTGATGAGAATAGACTACCCGTCCTGTTGGGAGGAACAGAGACCTGTCTGATGAGAATAGACTACCCGTCCTGTTGGGGGGAACAGAGAGCTGTCTGATGAGAACAGACTACCCGTCCTGTTGGGAGGAACAGAGAGCTGTCTGATGTGAATAGACTACCCGTCCTGTTGGGGGAGAACAGAGACCTGTCTGATGAGAATAGACTACCCGTCCTGTTGGGAGGAACAGAGACCTGTCTGATGTGAATAGACTACCCGTCCTGTTGGGGGAGAACAGAGACCTGTCTGATGAGAATAGACTACCCGTCCTGTTGGTGGGAACAGAGACCTGTCTGATGAGAATAGACTACCCATCCTGTTGGGAGGAACAGAGACCTGTCTGATGAGAATAGACTACCCGTCCTGTTGGAGGAGAACAGAGACCTGTCTGATGAGAATAGACTACCCGTCCTGTTGGGGGAGAACAGAGACCTGTCTGATGAGAATAGACTACCCGTCCTGTTGGGGGGAACAGAGACCTGTCTGATGAGAATAGACTACCCGTCCTGTTGGGGGAGAACAGAGAGCTGTCTGCCATACATTGCTGCCTGCCATGAAATGAGGGACACTGTCTGACAGACCATGTCCTCTATGCCATATTGTCCATTGTATGGCTATTTTGACCTGTATACAGGACACGTTTGAAAAAGAGACCTAGACCTCAATATGTCTTCCCTGTTACAATATAAAAAAATTAGACCCTGTGTGTGTTTAAAATAGAACTCTCCCATGACGAGAGAGAGAGAGAGAGAGAGAGAGAGAGAGAGACAGAAAGAGACAGAAAGAGACAGAGAGAGACACAGAGAGAGAGAGAGACGGACAGAGAGAGAGAGAGAGACAGACAGACAGACAGACAGACAGACAGACAGACAGAGCGGCAGACAGACAGAGAGAGAGACAGAGAGAGAGACAGAGAGAGACAGAGAGAGAAAGAGGTCAGAGAGGGTTGGTTGAGTTCAGGTGTCTTCACAGCAGCCTGTGAGTTTAACACCCTGATCCTATCCACTGCTGTTCCCACGGACCATTTCTGATATCCACATTAATCACCCCTAGTAGGGCTGCCTCTCTGGCCTTCTCTCTTCCTGTGTGTCCTGGAGAGCTGCCCTCCTGTAGGTTTGAGCAGGGCTGCCCAACCCTCCTCCTGGAGAGCTACCCTCCTGTAGGTTTGAGACTTCAGGTATGGCCTCAGGTTGTTCTCAGGTTGGCCCCAGTTTGGCCTCAGGTAGGCTTCAGGTAGGCCTCAGGTAGATTTCAGGTAGGCCTCAGGTAGGCCTCAGGTATGCCTCAGGTAGATTTCAGGTAGGCCTCAGGTAGGCCTCGGGTAGATTTCAGGTAGGCCTCAGGTAGGCTTCAGGTAGGCCTCAGGTAGATTTCAGGTAGGCCTCAGGTAGGCCTCAGGTAGATTTCAGGTAGGCCTCAGGTAGATTTAAGGTAGATTTCAGGTAGGCCTCAGGTAGGGCTCAGGTAGGCTTTAGGTAGGCCTCAGGTAGATTTCAGGTAGATTTCAGGTAGGCCTCAGGTAAATTTTCAGGTAGGCCTCAGGTAGACTTCAGGTAGGCCTCAGGTAGGCCTCAGGTAGGCCTGAGGTAAGCTTCAGGTAAGCTTCAGGTAGGCCTCAGGTAGGCCTCAGGTAGATTTCAGGTAGGCCTCAGGTAGGCCTCAGGTAGGCCTCAGGTAGACTTCAGGTAGGCCTCAGGTAGACTTCAGGTAGACCTCAGGTAGTCTTCAGGTAGGCCTCAGGTAGTCTTCAGGTAGGCCTCAGGTAGATTTCAGGTAGGCCTCAGGTAGACTTCAGGTAGGCCTCAGGTAGACTTCAGGTAGGCCTCAGTTATGGTGATACCATACCATTTTTGAACTAAGAAATCTGCTCGGCTGCTATATTGTATCATTTAAATCCCAGCAATTTTGCTTTGATCATGGATGGACTCTGTAGCCCATGAAATTACCTGTGTTTGAAAACGTGGAGCCTGGCAAATACGTTTTGGATTCCTTGTTTTGTGGTTGCTTTGGCAGCGCGTCTGACGGCGGGATCACATACCTGTAGCCTCAAGGCAAGTTTTGAATTGGATTACGAATTAATATGTACAGGTATATATTTATAAATGGGCTAGGAGTTTTTCCTGATCAGGTCACTAACCACTAACTCTACCACGTGTTTGATCAGATCACTAACCACTAACTCTACCACGTGTTTGATCAGATCACTAACTACCAACTCTACCACGTGTTTGATCAGATCACTAACCACTAACTCTACCACGTGTTTGATCAGATCACTAACCACTAACTCTACCACGTGTTTGATCAGATCACTAACCACTAACTCTACCACATGTTTGATCAGATCACTAACCACTAACTCTACCACGTGTTTGATCAGATCACTCACCACTAACTCTACCACGTGTTTGATCAGATCACTCACCACTAACTCTACCACGTGTTTGAACAGATCACTAACCACTAACTCTACCACGTGTTTGATCAGATCACTAACCACTAACTCTACCACGTGTTTGATCAGATCACTAACCACTAACTCTACCATGTGTTTGATCAGATCACTAACCACTAACTCTACCATGTGTTTGATCAGATCACTAACCACTAACTCTACCACGTGTTTGATCAGGTCACTAACCACTAACTCTACCATGTGTTTGATCAGATCACTAACCACTAACTCTGCCACGTGTTTGATAAGATCACTCACCACTAACTCTACCACGTGTTTGATCAGATCACTAACCACTAACTCTACCACATGTTTAGACACAGTTTGTGTGTGTTGGTGTGACTCCTGGATTCTTTTCACCTGTTGTCTCTCAGGTGTTGTCGTCGGCAACCAGGAAGTGTTTCCCTTAGTGACCGTCGGGCCATGGAGCTGAGATAACTCCGCCCCCTCTGCTGTGGTAACCATGGGAACGTCCCGATGCTTCCGTCTGGCGTTCCTGCTGGGGTCTGTGTTAATGGTCCTGCTCATCATCCTCTATTGGGACGACGTAGGAGAGCTCAATCTCTACCCCCACGACCCTCATGACCTTTACCCCCATGACCCTCACCCCACCTCACCCAGCTCCTCCACACCCACCAAACCCCCACCCAGGGACACAGAGGAGCAAGCGACCCACAAACCCCCCAGAACCACAGAGCCTGACCGGCCTGGAGAGGGTGTTCCACCCCCAGGGGAGGAACACCCCCTCCCCCAAGTAACAGACTCATCAGAGCTGGAGGAGAGGTGGAGAGGAGAGGAAGGGAAGCGAGAAGAGGAGAGAGTGAGGCAGGCGGAGGCGAAAAGAGAGGAGGAGGGGAGGAGACAAGAGGAGAGGAGAAGGAGGATCGGTGATATGTGTTCCGGGAACGGAACATTAGAATTCCCAGGAAAATTCTGGACATTTGACCAGATTCCCAACCGGGAGTTAAACCACCTGATAGTAGATGACAGACATGAGATCATCTACTGCTACGTTCCCAAGGTAGGGAGGGGAAGAGGACTGTCCTCCCCTCAGAGCCTGGTTCCTCTCTAGGTCTCTAGGTTCCTGCCTTCTAGGGTTTTTTTCCTAGACACTGTGCTTCTGCATCTGCATTGTGTTAGGCTGGCTATCTGTAAAGCACTTTGTGACAACTGTTGATATAAAAAAATATTTGATCCTCCACCTCCTCTCCTCCCTCCTCTCCTTTCTTCCCCCTCCTCTCCTCCACCTCCTCTCCTCCACCTCCTCCTCTCCACCTCCTCCCCTCCACCTCCTCCTCTCCTCCACCTCCTCTCCTCCCTCTTCTCCTTTCTTCTCCCTAATCTCTTCCAAACACCTCCTCCACCTCCTCTCCTCCCTCCTCTCCTTTCTTCCCTCTCCCCACCTCCTCTCCTCCCTCCTCTCCTTTCTTCCCTCTCCCCACCTCCTCTCCTCCACCTCCTCTCCTCCACCTCCTCTCCTCTACCTCCTCTCTCCTCTCCTTTCTTCCCCCTCCTCTCCTCCACCTTCTCCACCTCCTCTCCCCCACCTCCTCTACCTCCTCCCTCCTCTCCCCCACCTCCTCTATTCCCCCTCCTCTCCTCCACCTCTCCTCCTTTCTCTAGGTAGCATGTACCAACTGGAAGCGTGTAATGGTGGTTCTCTCTGAGGGTCTGCTGGCTCCGGATGGACAACCTTACCGCGACCCCCAGGCCCTGCCCCCTGACCTCATACACAACTCCTCCCTGCACCTCACCTTCTCCAAGGTCTGTATACTGTGTGTATACTGTCTGCATACTGTGTGTATACTGTCTGTATACTGTGTGTATACTGTCTGTATACTCTCTGTATACTGTGTATATTGTGTGTATACTGTGTGTATACTGTGTGTATACTGTCTGTAAACTGTGTATAAACTGTGTGTATACTCTCTGTATACTGTCCGTATACTGTGTGTATACTTTCTGTATGCTGTCTGTATACTCTGTATATTGTGTGTATACTGTGTGTGCACTGTGTGTATACATTTACATTTAAGTCATTTAGCAGACGCTCTTATCCAGAGCGACTTACAAGTACATACATTCATACTTTTTTTTTGTACTGGCCCCCCGTGGGAATCGAACCCACAACCCTGGCGTTGCAAGCGCCATGATCTACCAACTGAGCCACACGGGGCCACACGGGGCCATACTGTGTGTATACTGTCTGTATACTGTGTATAAACTGTCTGTATACTGTGTGTATACTGTCTGTATACTGTGTGTATACTGTGTATAAACTGTGTGTATACTGTGTGTATACTGTCTGTATACTGTCTGTATACTGTCTGTAAACTGTCTGTATACTTTCTGTATACTGTCTATAAACTGTGTGTATACTTTCTGTAAACTGTCTGTATACTGTGTGTATACTGTGTGTATACTGTCTATAAACTGTGTGTATACTTTCTGTATACTGTCTATAAACTGTGTGTATACTTTCTGTATACTGTCTATAAACTGTGTGTATACTTTCTGTATACTGTCTATAAACTGTGTGTATACTTTCTGTATACTGTCTATAAACTGTGTGTATACTTTCTGTAAACTGTCTGTATACTGTGTGTATACTGTGTATAAACTGTGTGTATACTTTCTGTATACTGTCTGTATACTGTGTGTGAAGAAGAGTGACGCGTCATCCAACTTCTTTATCCCTTCTCTTCACTCTGTCCATCCTCATCACCTCCCTCCCTCCCTATCCTCTCATCTTCCCTCCCCCTCCTCTTCTCCTCCTCCCTCCCCCTCTCCTCCCTATCCTCTCATCTTCCCTCCCCCTCCTCTTCTCCTCCTCCCTCCCCCTCTCCTCCCTATCCTCTCATCTTCCCTCCCCCTCCTCTTCTCCTCCTCCCTCCCCCTCTCCTCCCTATCCTCTCATCTTCCCTCCCCCTCCTCTTCTCCTCCTCCCTCCCCCTCTCCTCCCTATCCTCTCATCTTCCCTCCCCCTCCTCTCCTCCTCCCTCCTTCTCCTCCTATAGTTCTGGCGTAGGTATGGCCGTCTCTCCCGTCACCTGATGAGGGTGAAACTCCAGAGTTACACCAAGTTCCTGTTTGTCCGCGACCCCTTCGTCCGACTCATCTCCGCCTTCCGGAACAAGTTCCAACAGCCCAACGAAGACTTCTACCGCCAGTTTGGCTCCGTCATGCTCCGTCGTTATGGAAACGGGACCTCCAGGGTTCCGGAGTCAGCGGCGGAGGCGTTCAAAGCGGGGATCCAGCCGTCGTTCTCGGAGTTCGTCCGGTATCTCCTCGACCCCCAGACGGAGCAGGAGCAGCCATTCAACGAACACTGGCGTCAGGTGTGTGTGTGTGTGTGTGTGTGTGTGTGTGTGTGTGTGTGTGTGTGTGTGTGTGTACGTGTGTACGTGTGTACGTGTGTGTGTGTGCTCTCAACCCAACTGTACTCAAGTTAACTTCTCCTCCTCCCCAGGTGTACCGGCTCTGTCACCCCTGTCAGATCCACTATGATTTCATCGGCACGCTGGAAAACCTGGAGGACGACTCGGATCAGCTGCTCCGGATCCTGGGCCTGGAAGACCAGATAAAGTTCCCGCCGAGCAACCGGAACCGCACGGCAACCAGCTGGGAACGGGATTGGTTCGCTGAGGTTCCGGCCGAGTTGAGGAGGAAGCTGTACAGTTTGTATGAGCCAGACTTTGAGCTGTTCGGGTATCCTAAACCAGAGAGTCTGCTCCATCACTGACAGGCTGTTGGGTATCCTAAACCAGAGAGTCTGCTCCATCACTGACAGGCTGTCGGGTATCCTAAACCAGAGAGTCTGCTCCATCACTGACAGGCTGTCGGGTATCCTAAACCAGAGAGTCTGCTCCATCACTGACAGGCTGTTTGGGTATCCTAAACCAGAGAGTCTGCTCCATCACTGACAGGCTGTCGGGTATCCTAAACCAGAGAGTCTGCTCCATCACTGACAGGCTGTTGGGTATCCTAAACCAGAGAGTCTGCTCCATCACTGACAGGCTGTTGGGTATCCTAAACCAGAGAGTCTGCTCCATCACTGACAGGCTGTTGGGTATCCTAAACCAGAGAGTCTGCTCCATCACTGACAGGCTGTTGGGTATCCTAAACCAGAGAGTCTGCTCCATCACTGACAGGCTGTTGGGTGTCCTAAACCAGAGAGTCTGCTCCATCACTGACAGGCTGTTGGGTGTCCTAAACCAGAGAGTCTGCTCCATCACTGACAGGCTGTTGGGTGTCCTAAACCAGAGAGTCTGCTCCATCACTGACAGGCTGTTGGGTATCCTAAACCAGAGAGTCTGCTCCATCACTGACAGACTGTTGGGTATCCTAAACCAGAGAGTCTGCTCCATCACTGACAGGCTGTTGGGTATCCTAAACCAGAGAGTCTGCTCCATCACTGACAGGCTGTTGGGTGTCCTAAACCAGAGAGTCTGCTCCATCACTGACAGGCTGTTGGGTGTCCTAAACCAGAGAGTCTGCTCCATCACTGACAGGCTGTTGGGTATCCTAAACCAGAGAGTCTGCTCCATCACTGACAGGCTGTTGGGTGTCCTAAACCAGAGAGTCTGCTCCATCACTGACAGGCTGTTTGGGTATCCTAAACCAGAGAGTCTGCTCCATCACTGACAGGCTGTTGGGTGTCCTAAACCAGAGAGTCTGCTCCATCACTGACAAGCTGTTTGGGTGTCCTAAACCAGAGAGTCTGCTCCATCACTGACAGGCTGTTTTGGTGTTCTAAACCAGAGAGTCTGCTCCATCACTGACAGGCTGTTGGGTGTCCTAAACCAGAGAGTCTGCTCCATCACTGACAGGCTGTTTTGGTGTTCTAAACCAGAGAGTCTGCTCCATCACTGACAGGCTGTTTGGGTATCCTAAACCAGAGAGTCTGCTCCATCACTGACAGGCTGTTTTGGTGTTCTAAACCAGAGAGTCTGCTCCATCACTGACAGGCTGTTTGGGTATCCTAAACCAGAGAGTCTGCTCCATCACTGACAGGCTGTTGGGTGTCCTAAACCAGAGAGTCTGCTCCATCACTGACAGGCTGTTTTGGTGTTCTAAACCAGAGAGTCTGCTCCATCACTGACAGGCTGTTTTGGTGTTCTAAACCAGATAGTCTGCTCCATCACTGACAGGCTGTTTGGGTATCCTAAACCAGAGAGTCTGCTCCATCACTGACAGGCTGTTTGGGTGTCCTAAACCAGAGAGTCTGCTCCATCTCTTGATGCCTTACACATGTGCCTGAGAACCGTGGATTCGAACCCTGTATACATGCAAGCCTGCCGCAAGGCTGTGCTGTTAGCCCACTGAGCTAAAGCCTAGGCATTAACTTGGGGAGCTAACACAACCCTCTAGCTCTCCACGATCAGGAGAGAAGAACCATTTAAGCGTTTTTTTATCTAAAGGGAATTGTGCTGTAAAAACTGTTTTTCAATAAAGTTTTTTTGGGGGAAATAAATTGCTTAGTCATTTATATGTGTTTTGTCCCACTTTCACACATAGAGTTCAATTGTATATCATTATTATTTATTTCTAAAGGTAGGTAATATTTTAAGAACAAATTATTATTTACAATGACTGCCTACCCCGGCCAAACCCAGACGATGCTGGGCCAATTGTGCGCCGCCCTATGGGACTCCCTATCACGGCCAGATGTGATACAGCCTGGATTCAAACCAGGGACTGTTGTGACGCCTCTTGCACTGAGATGCAGTGCCTCAGACCGCTGTGCCGCTCGGGAGCCTTGACATGTTGCAGATACACTGGACCAAATGTTTAGTAATGTATCACTGCATGTCTGCCTCACTCTTTAAAATGAATGGATTTATTGGGTTAACACCATGTCTGCCTTCGCCATCACTCTTTAAAATGAATGGAATTATTAGTTAAAATTGAATACATTTTTTGACGTGTTTGGACTGCATATTTGCTTATTTTTAAATAGGTTAAACCAATTTATTATTTGTGTGTGTGTGTGTATTTTCGGTCGGGGATGCTGCTGTGTGTCATACAGTATAAAAACCATTGGACAATACCAAAGAGTGTCTATTACATTGACAAGATATTCGAGTGACCGATCTAACAATGGAAATATATGTCCTCCAAAATGGAGGAGGGAGATTCCTAGATGTGAGAAGTGTGCTGCAGGAGGGCATGAGACGAAAGGAATGTTTACTATCAGTGGATAAAAGTTGTATGTGTTACTTTGGGGGGTGCCCATGGGGCTGGAGATCGGAGGAGTCTGGTGAGAGAAAGGCAAGGTGAGGTTGCCAGAGCTAGAGTATTGCAGAGTGTCGTATGCCAAAGCAGCGAAGAAAGAGGAAGAGGAAGGTGGGTACAGCAGGGTGAGGGATCCTGAGTGGATTTCCTGTGAGTAGAGCACAGAATGATGGGAAGAATATGTGCTTCAGTAAGGTAGGGGGGTTTAGCACTTATAGCCACGGTTGTCAATTGTACTGCAGAAATGGATTGGAAGTCACAGAACATAGAAGTTGTGGTGGAAGCGGCTGAGAAGTACTTTGGATTGCGAGGATTTACTGCATAACAGTTGCAGTGGGTGTGAGTGGTAGTGTTCGGTCCTCTCAGACCACTGGTCTGGAGTAGGATTAGACAGGGTTAAATAGTGGAATGGGGTGGTAGTGTTCTGGAGTAGGATTAGACAGGGTTAAATAGTGGAATGGGGTGGTAGTGGTCTGGTCTGGAGTAGGATTAGACAGGGTTAAATAGTGGAATGGGGTGGTAGTGTTCTGGAGTAGGATTAGACAGGGTTAAATAGTGGAATGGGGTGGTAGTGGTCTGGTCTGGAGTAGGATTAGACAGGGTTAAATAGTGGAATGGGGTGGTAGTGGTCTGGTCTGGAGTAGGATTAGACAGGGTTAAATAGTGGAATGGGGTACTAGTGTTCTGGAGTAGGATTAGACAGGGTTAAATAGTGGAATGGGGTGGTGGCGTTTTAAAGAGGGTTAAAAGTTGCCATGGTAATTTTCCTTGTTCCTTGTTCCCGTATTACCGGAAGTAAATGTAGATCGGCTGTGACTGGCCTCACACTCCAGTACAGTAGGTGGCGGTGTATGCAGCCAAAAGTTGAATGTAATCCGCCAACCAAATCATAAAGAAGAAGAAGCGACTCATCAGTAGCAGCTTGCTAAAAAAAAAAAGTTTAAAGTATCCAGACACGTCCTGTGGATGTTAGGCAATATGTTTTAAATACACGTATATTTACACCTTAGTACCGCTAATCGGTTTTATTTCACATCCAGTTAGGTACGACGTTGATTGTCTGATGCTAACGTTATAGATAACGTTAGATGGCTACGTCCGTTTCGATAGCACCAGTGGCTGAAGCTAGCTAGTTAACTTTTCACCAACACGCTTTCCAGAAATGAACAAACGGCTTGTAACAATTTATATATTAAGTTAAAGGATTCATTTTACTTCGGTGAGTAAAGAACCGTTAGTGTCTCCATAGTGCTGTGCTCTTTCGTCAAACCAGCTAGCTACTATAGGTATCTTCGTTGGTATATTGACCTAGCTAGTTTATTAACTAACATTCCCAACAATGAGCTCACTAAGTTACTACCCCCTTGTTAAAGAAGAGGAGGTCTGCTGGACGGAGAAAGAGGGTATGTTGGTGAACAGTGTCGAGGAAGTTATTACAGTGAAGGAGGAGGATGAAGAAGAGGATGCCGTATTTGGAGAGGAGAAGGAGGCTGCCACAGTGAAAGAAGAGGAGGAAGAAGCTTTCCGAATGGAAAAGGAGGAAGAGGAGGCTATCACATTAAAAGAAGAAGAGGATGTTATAGTGAAAGAAGAGGAAGAACCTTTTGGAGAGGAAGAGCAGAATATCTCAGAAGAGGAAGACGTTTTAGGAGTGAAAGAGGAGGAGGTGACTGAAGATCTGATTAACACCAGTGAGTATCTTAATAATAAAAACGGCACAAATTCTCTGCAGTTGTTGAACCACAGTGTGGTTTATAAGGGGGGCATTCTACTGAAGTTCTACACTTGTTCTGTACTGTAGGAATCGGGTCGTTCCATATGATTTCAATCACTTTCTTACTGCACCCCCTTTTGATTTGAACGAAACCCTACATGTTTGCACATGTCAAACTCAACCTTGTATCTGTGATGAAGATGTCTCACAATAAGGTGGGGTCGGGTATGGAAAATGGGTCAACTTCTATCTCCTGGCATTCAGGTCCAAAAAGTCCCATTCTGAACACTTCTACCATGGACAAACGTGTGTGGAAGGTTTCTGAACACTTCTACCATGGACAAACGTGTGTGGAAGGTTTCTGAACACTTCTACCATGGACAAACGTGTGTGGAAGGTTTCTGAACACTTCTACCATGGACAAACGTGTGTGGAAGGTTTCTGAACACTTCTACCATGGACAAACGTGTGTGGAAGGTTTCTGAACACTTCTACCATGGACAAACGTGTGTGGAAGGTTTCGTTGAAATCCAATAGGGTGCAGTCAGGAAGGGATTGAATTCATATGAAACAATTAATTGTTTAATCTAGTAGCCTAACAAATAACAAAAATGTATACTTAAAATGTATTCTATACTGACTAGTCTATTTACCCATTAGGTCTAATACATGTATCCTATACTGACTAGTATATTTATCCATTAGGTCTAATACATGTATCCTATACTGACTAGTCTATTTACCCATTCGGTCTAATACATGTATCCTATACTGACTAGTCTATTTATCCATTAGGTCTAATATGTTGAATCTGCAGACGTGTTGCTGTGCGTTTTGTTGCTGTGCGATTTGCTGCGAACTTTACTTTACTTTGCTAGCTGACAACTTTACGTTTTTTGTTTTGTTTCTGTTTTTAATTATCGTTTATATTTTTAGTTTTTCCATCGCAACTTTTTTCCCTCATTCAACCTTTTCACTCCGGACGCTTTATCTGGACATGGTTCGTCAACACCTTCAACAGCCGAAGCTAAGTAGTAACATTAACATGATGTCTTCTAATTGCAGTCGCTGTACTCATAATATACAGGAGAACGATCGCCTTACGGCGAAAATAGCCGTGCTGCAAGCCCAGCTTCAGACGCAATCGTTAGGCAAGGGTATTTTCAGTGTAGGAAAGGAAGAAACAGCGTCTGTGCCACCAGTAAGTACAGATAGTAACGTTAGTATAAATCCCCCCGCACAGTCCCCGCAGCCGGACAACTTTCTCATGGCTTCTGGAGGGAAATGCTGTTGGAATGCTCAACCGGTGTCGCTCATTCAGCCGACAGAAACTTTCAACCGGTTTTCCCCATTATGTAGCGAGTCGGAGTCTGAGTCTGAGTCTTCTCTTGTCTCTACTCCTCCCGTTACGGGGTCTGAGACGCTGAAGGCTCCCACCGTTAGCTCTGACAAATTGAAAACCCTAGTCATTGGCGACTCCATTACCCGCAGTATTAGACTTAAAACGAATCACCCAGCGATCATACACTGTTTACCAGGGGGCAGGGCTACCGACGTTAAGGCTAATCTTAAGATGGTGCTGGCTAAAGCTAAATCTGGCGAGTGTAGAGAGTATAGAGATATTGTTATCCACGTCGGCACCAACGATGTTAGGATGAAACAGTCAGAGGTCACCAAGTGCAACATAGCTTCAGCGTGTAAATCAGCTAGAAAGATGTCGGCATCGAGTAATTGTCTCTGGCCCCCTCCCAGTTAGGGGGAGTGACGAGCTCTACAGCAGAGTCTCAGCACTCAATCGCTGGTTGAAAACTGTTTTCTGCCCCTCCCAAAAGATAGAATTTGTAGATAATTGGCCCTCTTTCTGGGACTCACCCACAAACAGGACCAAGCCTGACCTGCTAAGGAGTGACGGACTCCATCCTACCTGGAGGGGTGCTCTCATCTTATCTACCAACATAGATAGGGCTCTAACTCCTTTAGCCCCACAATGAAATAGGGTGCAGGCCAGGCAGCAGGCTGTTAGCCAACCTGCCAGCTTAGTGGAGTCTGCCAATAGCACAGTCAGTGTAGTCAGCTCAGCCATACCCATTGAGACTGTGTCTGTGCCTCGACCTAGGTTGGGCAAAACTAAACATGGCGGTGTTCGCCTTAGCAATCTTATTAGGATAAAGACCTCCTCCATTCCTGCCATTATTGAAAGAGATCGTGATACCTCACATCTCAAAATAGGGTTACTTAATGTTAGATCCCTCACTTCAAAGGCAGTCATAGTCAATGAACTAATCACTGATCATAATCTTGATGTGATTGGCCTGACTGAAACATGGCTTAAGCCTGATGAATTTACTGTGTTAAATGAGGCCTCACCTCCTGGTTACACTAGTGACCATATCCCCCGTGCATCCCGCAAAGGCGGAGGTGTTGCTAACATCTACGATAGCAAATTTCAATTTACAAAAAAAAAAATGGCGTTTTCGTCTTTTGAGCTTCTAGTCATGAAATCTATGCAGCCTACTCAATCACTTTTTATAGCTACTGTTTACAGGCCTCCTGGGCCATATACAGCGTTCCTCTCTGAGTTTCCTGAATTCCTATCAGACCTTGTAGTCATAGCAGATCATATTCTAATTTTTGGTGATTTTAATATTCACATGGAGAAGTCCACAGACCCACTCCAAAAGTCTTTCGGAGCCATCATCGACTCAGTGGGTTTTGTCCAACATGTTTCTGGACCTACTCACTGCCACAGTCATACTCTGGACCTAGTTTTGTCCCATGGAATAAATGTTGTAGATCTTAATGTTTTTCCACATAATCCTGGACTATCGGACCACCATTTTATTACGTTTGCAATCGCAACAAATAATCTGCTCAGACCCCAACCAAGGAGCATCAAAAGTCGTGCTATAAATTCTCAGACAACACAAAAATTCCTTGATGCCCTTCCAGACTCCTTCTGCCTACCCAAGGACGTCAGAGGACAAAAATCAGTTAACCACTTAACTGAGGAACTCAATTTAACCTTGCGCAATACCCTAGATGCAGTTGCACCCCTAAAAACGAAAAACATTTGTCATAAGAAACTAGCTCCCTGGTATACAGAAAATACCCGAGCTTTGAAGCAAGCTTCCAGGAAATTGGAACGGAAATGGCGCCACACAAAACTGGAAGTCTTCCGACTAGCTTGGAAAGACAGTACCGTGCAGTACCGAAGAGCCCTCACTGCTGCTCGATCATCCTACTTTTCCAACTTAATCGAGGAAAATAAGAACAATCCAAAATTTATTTTTGATACTGTTGCAAAGCTAACTAAAAAGCAGCATTCCCCAAGAGAGGATGGCTTTCACTTCAGCAGTAATAAATTCATGAACTTCTTTGAGGAAAAGATCATGACCATTAGAAAGCAAATTACGGACTCCTCTTTGAATCTGCGTATTCCTCCAGGGCTTAGCTGTCCTGGATCTGCACAGCTCTGCGAGGGCCTGGGATCGGGAGAGACACTTAAGTGTTTTAGTACTATATCTCTTGACACAATGATGAAAATAATCATGGCCTCTAAACCTTCAAGCTGCATACTGGATCCTATTCCTACTAAACTGCTGAAGGAGCTGCTTCCTGTGCTTGGCCCTCCTATGTTGAACATAATAAACAGCTCTCTATCCACCGGATGTGTACCAAACTCACTAAAAGTGGCAGTGATAAAGCCTCTCTTGAAAAAGCCAAACCTTGACCCGGAAAATATAAAAAACTATCGGCCTATATCGAATCTTCCATTCCTCTCAAAAATTTTTGAAAAAGCTGTTGCGCAGCAACTCACTGCCTTTCTGAAGACAAACAATGTATACGAAATGCTTCAGTCTGGTTTTAGACCCCATCATAGCACTGAGACTGCACTTGTGAAGGTGGTAAATGACCTTTTAATGGCGTCAGACCGAGGCTCTGCATCTGTCCTCGTGCTACTAGATCTTAGTGCTGCCTTTGACACCATCGATCACCACATTCTTTTGGAGAGACTGGAAACCCAAATTGGTCTACACAGACAAGTTCTGGCCTGGTTTAGATCTTACCTGTCGGAAAGATATCAGTTTGTCTCTGTGAATGGTCTGTCCTCTGACAAACCAACTGTACATTTCGGTGTTCCTCAAGGTTCCGTTTTAGGACCACTATTGTTTTCACTATATATTTTACCTCTTGGGGATGTTATTCGAAAACATAATGTTAACTTTCACTGCTATGCGGATGACACACAGCTGTACATTTCAATGAAACATGGTGAAGCCCCAAAATTGCCCTCGCTAGAAGCCTGTGTTTCAGACATAAGGAAGTGGATGGCTGAAAACTTTCTACTTTTAAACTCGGACAAAACAGAGATGCTTGTTCTAGGTCCCAAGAAACAAAGAGATCTTCTGTTAAATCTGACAATTCATCTTGATGGTTGTAAAGTCGTCTCAAATAAAACTGTGAAGGACCTCGGCGTTACTCTTGACCCTGATCTCTCTTTTGACGAACATATCAAGACTGTTTCAAGGACAGCTTTTTTCCATCTACGTAACATTGCAAAAATCAGAAATTTTCTGTCCAAAAATGATGCAGAAAAATTAATCCATGCATTTGTTACTTCTAGGTTAGACTACTGCAATGCTCTACTTTCCGGCTACCCGGATAAAGCACTAAATAAACTTCAGTTAGTGCTAAATACGGCTGCTAGAATCCTGACTAGAACCAAGAAATTTGATCATATTACTCCAGTGCTAGCTTCCCTACACTGGCTTCCCGTTAAGGCAAGGGCTGATTTCAAGGTTTTACTGTTAACCTATAAAGCGTTACATGGGCTTGCTCCTACCTATCTTTCCGAGTTGGTCCTGCCGTACATACCTACACGTACGCTACGGTCACAAGACGCAGGCCTCCTAATTGTCCCTAAAATTTCTAAGCAAACAGCTGGAGGCAGGGCTTTCTCCTATAGATCTCCATTTTTTTGGAACAGTCTGCCTACCCATGTGAGAGACGCAGACTCGGTCTCAACCTTTAAGTCTTTACTGAAGACTTATCTCTTCAGTAGGTCATATGATTGAGTGTAGTCTGGCCCAGGAGTGTGAAGGTGAACGGAAAGGCTCTGGAGCAACGAACCGCCCTTGCTGTCTCTCCAGGGCCGGTTCCCCTCTCTCCACTGGGATTCTCTGCCTCTAACCCTGTTACTGGGGCTGAGTCACTGGCTTGCTGGTGCTCTTTCATGCCGTCCCTAGGAGGGGTGCGTCACTTGAGTGGGTTGAGTTACTGACGTGAACTTCCTGTCTGGGTTGGCGCCCCCCCTTGGTTGTGCTGTGATGGAGACCTTTGTGGGCTATACTCGGCCTTGTCTCAGGATTGTAAGTTGGTGGTTGAGGATATCCCTCTAGTGGTGTGGGGGCTGTGCTTTGGCAGAGTGGGTGGGGTTATATCCTTCCTGTTTGGCCCTGTCCGGGGGTTTCTTCGGATGGGGCCACAGTGTCTCCTGACCGCTCCTGTCTCAGCCTCCAGTATTTATGCTGCAGTAGTTTGTGTCGGGGGGCTAGGGTCTGTTGGTTATACCTGGAATACTTCTCCTGTCTTATCCAGTGTCCTGTGTGAATTTAAGTATGCTCTCTCTAATTCTCTCGTTCTCTCTTTCTCTCTGAGAACCTGAGCCCTAGGACCATACGTCAGGACTACCGGGCATGCTGACACCTTGCTGTCCCCAGTCCGCCCGGCCTTGCTGTTATTCCAGTTTCAACTGTTTCTGCCTGCGGTTACGAAACCCCTACCTGTCCCAGACCTGCTGTTTTCAACTCTTAATGATCGGCTATGAAAAGCCAACTGAGATTTATTCCTGATTATTATTTGACCATGCTTGTCATTTATGAACATTTTGAAAATCTTGGCTCTCTCTAATTTTCTCCTTCTCTCTTTCTCTCGGAGGACCTGAGCCCTAGGACCATACGTCGGGACTACCGGCCGTGGTGACTCCTTGCTGCCCCCAGTCCGCCTGGCCTTGCTGCTATTCCAGTTTCAACTCTTCTGCCTGCGGTTATGGAACCGCCACCTGTCCCAGACCTGCTGTTTTCAACTCTTAATGATCGGCTATGAAAAGCCAACAGATTTATTCCTGATTATTATTTGACCATGCTTGTCATTTATGAACATTTTGAAAATCTTGGCTCTCTCTAATTTTCTCCTTCTCTCTTTCTTTCTCTCGGAGGACCTGGGCCCTAGGACCATGCGTCGGGACTGCCGCCCGTGGTGACTCCTTGCTGTCCCCAGTCCGCCTGGCCTTGCTGCTATTCCAGTTTCAGCTGTTCTGCCTGCGGTTATGGAACCGCCACCTGTCCCAGACCTGTTGTTTTTCAACTCTTAATGATCAGCTATGAAAAGCCAACTGAAAATTATTCATGATTATTATTTGACCATGCTTGTCACTTATGAACATTTTTGAACATCTTGGCATAGTTCTGTTATAATCTCCACCCGGCACAGCCAGAAGAGGACTGGCCACCCCTCATAGCCTGGTTCCTCTCTAGGTTTCTTCCTAGGTTTTGGCCTTTCTAGGGAGTTTTTCCTAGCCACCGTGCTTCTACACCTGCATTCTAGCTGTTTGGGGTTTTAGGCTGGGTTTCTGTACAGCACTTCGAGATATCTGATGTACGAAGGGCTATATAAAATAAAATTGATTGATTGATTGATTGAATATATGTATTCTATACTGACTTGGCAACCCATAAAACTTCAATTAAACACAGTCTCAAATAGCCATCTGTCCCTTTTTATTAATAGCCGGGCAGCTGCACAGATTTCAGCAAATTTAACGCCCGTTTCAAATAAACGCAGGGTCTAAATGAATTGTTAATGAGGTCACCATCAATTACCATGATTTGTTTACGAGGTTTAAATGTCTGATTTGTTACATTGAAATAATGCATGATTAACTCTGGAAACATGATGGTAGTCAGCCCCTAGTTACCACAGTCAGAAAGCCCGCCTACTCCACCAATCAGATGAGGGAGTGTGATGACACGTATGCTGCTTTACGATTCGGTTCGTGGGAAGCAACCAATCAGATGAGGGAGTGTGATGACTCGTATGCCGCTTTACGATTCGGTTCGTGGGAAGCAACCAATCAGATGAGGGAGTGTGATGACACGTATGACGACCTGTTTGCACGGGGCAGATGGGAAACATGCCTATATTTAGTCTATTGAGTCATTAATGATTTGGTTGTTTATTAAATGTAGTATAACCAGCCGTTTTTTTAAACGCTACGTGTTAATCGGATGTCTTATTCAAACTCAGTTTACAAGCTGATCGTGACGTTGGCCCTTTACTCATCGTTACTGCGTTGTTTTGAAAATGGCCCGTAGACCAACAAATTGACACAACTTGATTTGTATTATTTTATTATAAAACAGCTAAACAGCAATGTTCACTGAATTGTTGTTGTTGAAATTGTCAGATTTTTTTGGCCTGATTTAAGATGAACCTCAGCCCTGTTACATACTAATTTAACTTAACATGGCCTTGCAGTCCAATTTTTTGGGGGGGGTTATTTTGTACCAGTTTCTATCTCTGTACAAAGGCATGGTCTTCAAGCTATGGAAGATGACAAAATATTTAATAATAATTGATTGTACTTACATGGCACTTTTCTAGACCCCAGACCTCTTTACAGTGTAAGGGGGAACTCACCACCTTAACTCCACTTACATAGTCTTTATTTACATATATTTGATTGGCTCCACCCCCCTCTTCAGAGGACAGGAAGTATTTTGTTTTGTTACAGATTTTGTGACATACATTATTCATACATGGTACTTTTATACACAGTATTACAGTGCCTTCGGAGAGTATTCACATCCCATGACTTTTTCCCACATTTTGATGTGTCACAGCCTGAATTTAAAATGGATGAAATGTATCATTATTTTGTCACTGGCCTACCAACAATACCCCATAATGTCAAAGTGGAATTATGTTTTTCAACATGTTAACAAATGAATGAAAAGCTGAGCGGTCTTCAGTCAATAAGTATTCAACCCCTTTTGTTATGACAACGTCTAAATAAGTTCAGGAGTAAACATGTGCTTAACCAGTCACATAAGTTGCATGGACTCTGTGTGCAGTTAGTGTTTAACATGAGTTTTGAATGACTACCTCATCTCTGTACCCTACACATACAATTATCTGTAAGGTCCCTCAGTCGAGCAGTGAATTTCAAGCACAGAGACCAGGGGAGGTTTTCCAGTGCCTCACAAATAAGGGAACCTATTGGTATATGGGTAAAAGTAAACACATTGAAGATCCCTTTGAGCATGGTGACGTTATTAATTACACTTTGGATGGTGTATCAATACACCCAGTCACTACAAAGATACAGGCGTCCTTCCTAACTCAGTAGCAGGAGATGAAGGAAACCGCCCAGTGATGTCACAATGAGGCCAATGGTGACTTTAAAATAGAATTTAATGGCTGTGATAGAAAACTGAGGATGGATCAACAACATTGTAGTTACTCCACAATACTAACCTAATTGACAGAGTGAAAAGAAGGAAGTCTGTACAGAATATATATATTCCTAAAAAATGCATCCTGTTTGCAACAAGGCACTAAAGAATTACTGCAAAAAAAATGTGGCAAAGCAATTCACTTTTTGTCCTGACTACAAAGTGTTATGTTTGCGGCAAATCCATACATTACTTAGCACCACTCCCCATATTTTCAAGCATAGTGGTGGCCGCATCATGTTATGGGTATGCTTGCAGTCATTAAGGACTGGGGAGTTTTTCAGGATAAAAAAATAAATAGAATGGAGCTAAGCACAGGCAAAATCCTAGAGGAAAACCTGGTTTGGTCTGCTTTCCACCAGACACTGGGAGATTAATTCACCTTTCAGCAGGACAATAAGCTAAAGCACAAAGCCAAATCTACGCTGGAGTTGCTAACCAAGGCGACATTGAATTTCCTGAGTGGCCTAGTTACAGTTTGATTTTAAATCGTCTCAAATCTATGGCTTGAAAAGTGGCTGTCTAGCAATGAACAACCAACTTGACAGAGCTTGAAGAATTAAATAGATATATTTTTCAGATACAGTCCAGGTGTGCTGAACTCTTAGAGGTGTGCAGAAAGACTCACCGCTGAAATCGCTGCCTGGGGATTCTGACAAGTATTGATGTGTATATTTATGTCAATGGGAAATGGGTCTGAATAAAACGATTTATTTAATCCGTTTTGATTTCAGGCTGTAATGTGGATTAAGTCGAGGGGTATGAATACTTTCTGAAGGCATTGTACTGATAGGAATACAGTTTGATATACACATGCAGTGTATATCAAATAGAAGCCTGTCTCTAATAGAAGCCTGGCTCCAATAGAAGCCTGGCTCCAATAGAAGCCTGGCTCCAATAGAAGCCTGGCTCCAATAGAAGCCTGGCTCCAATAGAAGCCTGGCTCCAATAGAAGCCTGGCTCCAATAGAAGCCTGGCTCTAATAAGAGCCTGTTGTGTTCAGTGATTTAAGCAAATAAAAGCCTGGGCTGTTGATCTAAGTTTTACGGTGTTCACTATTAGGTTTATTAGATGTAGAACTGACAAGTCCAATAGTGTTTTTATTAGTCTACAAAGCACTACAGGTACTTTGATGACACGCTATTTTATTGAGGGAACTAGTCTAGATTAAACCTTGTAGGAAAACAGTTTTTATCATGTGGAGTTTTAATTCAGCTCTGTTTAACTAGATACTGTCTTTTTATTGAGGGATCTAGTCTGGATTAAACCTCCTAGGAAGGCAGTCCCATGGCACTTATCGCAAGAGTTGGTATGTTAATGCTGGTGTCCTGGCAAAATGTCCATTCATCCCCTCTCCTCCCCCTTTACCTATTCCCAAGGTCGTTGCTGTAAATTAGAATATGTTCTCAGTCAACTTACCTGGTAAAATAAATATTTTTTTCATTCAGATCTCTCTGTTTAACCAATACTCTTTTTGTTTGTCTTTGACAGGAGAGAGACCAGACTCTCACTCTGACAGTGGGAAGAGCCCTTCAGAGGAACCAGACCCAGAGACATCCAAACCAGCAAGACAACACCACTACTGCCACTGTGGAAAAAGTTTTTGGTGGTTAGGGCACTTTAGAGACCATAAGAGAATGCACATAGGGGAGAAGCCTTACCAATGCTCCCAGTGCGAAAAAAGTTTTAGCCACTCATGGAGCCTGAAATTGCATAATAGAATACACACAGGAGAGAAGCCTTTCCACTGCTCCCTGTGTGGAAACAGTTTTACACACTTAAGGGCCCTGAAAATACATGAAAGAACACACACAGGAGATAAGCCTCATCACTGCTCCCAGTGTGGAAAGAGTTTTACGCTGTTAGGGAGCCTGAAACGACATGAGAGAATACACTCAGGAGAAAAGCCTCACCACTGCTCTCAGTGTGGAAAGAGTTTCAGCTGGTTAACAAGTCTGAAAATACACGAGAAAACACATACAGGGGAGAAGCCTTTCCACTGCTCCCAGTGTGGAAAGAGATTTTCCCAGTTAGGGGACCTAAAAGGACATAAGAGAACGCACACTGGAGAGAAGCCTTACCACTGCTCACAGTGTGGAAAGAGATTCACCCGGTCAGGAAACCTGCAAAATCATGAGCTAACACACTCTGTATATAAGCCTTATCACTGCTCCCAGTGTGAAAAAACGTTTTTTTCATCAAATGCCCTAAAACAACATGAGTTAACACACGCTGAAGAGAAACCTTTCCACTGTTCCCAGTGTGGTAAGAGATTTTTCTTATCAGGGCACCTGAAAAGACATGAGCTAACACACTCGGTGGAGAAGCCTTTCCACTGTTCTCATTGTGAAAAGAGTTTTAAGAGTTTATGGAACATGAAAGTGCATCAAAAAACACACACAAAGGAGAAGCCTTCCACTGCTCCCACTGTGGGATGAAATGTACATGGTTTCAACAATTGAAAGAGCATGAAAGAATCAACAGCTGAGAGAAGTTATCAGTGGTCCCAGAGTGGGAAGGGATATAGTACAACACATGGGGTTAGAGAAGTTATCAGAGTGGGAAGGGATATAGTACAACACATGGTGTTAGAGCCTTTTGTAAAAGAAAATCTATTGAAGATAGTTTGGTTTATTTATTGTGTATAAAAAATGTTATGAAAAGTATTATTTAGGTGGAATATCCCTTATTACTTTGTTCCTAGAATTGTATTTAAAGGGTCACATCTAAGATGACGTGAGGGAACATTTATTTGAACAGGTGTATGTAGTCGGCTAGGTAGATGCCGAATTAAGATCGTTTTCAACCATTCTTTTACCATTATTTATACCATTATATTTAATAGTTTTTACCTTTTATAATTTGTGTTACTTTTTACTATCCATATTAGCCAGTCTATACATACTGGAAAATAACATTTCTGTCACCCCTCATCAACAGTGGTGTAAAGTTCTTAAGGAAAAGTACTTTAAAGTACTATTTAAGTAGTTTTTTGGGGTATCTTTACTATTTTTGAAAACTTTTATTTGAATACATTGCTAAAGAAAATAATGTACCTTTTCAAACTGTGTGACAAACCTGAACCTTCTTTTTGTGAAATGAAGCCTACAATAAATAGGATTTTGTTGAGCACAATGTTGGGCCACTACACATGTCCACTAGGGTACACATGTCCACTAGGGTACACATGTCCACTAGGGTACACATGACTACTAGGGTACACATGTCCACTAGGGTACACATGGCTACTAGGGTCACTAGGGTACACATGTCCACTAGGGTACACATGTCCACATGTCCACTAGGGTACACATGTCCACTAGGGTACACATGGCTACTAGGGTCACTAGGGTACACATGTCCACTAGGGTACACATGTCCACTAGGGTACACATGTCCACTAGGGTACACATGGCTACTAGGGCCACTAGGGTACACATGTCCACTAGGGTACACATGGCCACTAGGGTACACATGGCCACTAGGGTACACATGGCCACTAGGGTACACATGGCCACTAGGGTACACATGTCCACTAGGGTACACATGTCCACTAGGGCCACTAGGGTACACATGTCCACATGTCCACTAGGGTACACATGGCTACTAGGGCCACTAGGGTACACATGTCCACTAGGGTACACATGTCCACTAGGGTACACATGGCTACTAGGGCCACTAGGGTACACATGTCCACTAGGGTACACATGTCCACTAGGGTACACATGGCTACTAGGGCCACTAGGGTACACATGTCCACTAGGGTACACATGTCCACTAGGGTACACATGTCCACTAGGGTACACATGGCCACTGGGGTACACATGGCCACTAGGGTACACATGGCCACTGGGGTACACATGTCCACTAGGGTACACATGGCTACTAGGGTCACTAGGGTACACATGTCCACTCGGGTACACATGTCCACTCGGGTACACATGGCTACTAGGGTCACTAGGGTACACATGTCCACTGGGGTACACATGGCCACTAGGGTACACATGGCCACTAGGGTACACATGGCCACTAGGGTCACTAGGTAGACATGTCCACTGGGGTACACATGGCCACTAGGGTACACATGGCTACTAGGGTACACATGGCTACTAGGGTACACATGGCCACTAGGGTACACATGGCTACTAGGGTACACATGTCCACTGGGGTACACATGGCTACTAGGGTACACATGGCCACTAGGGTACACATGGCTACTAGGGTACACATGGCTACTAGGGTACACATGGCCACTAGGGTACACATGGCCACTAGGGTACACATGGCCACTAGGGTACACATGGCTACTAGGGTACACATGTCCACTGGGGTACACATGGCTACTAGGGTACACATGGCCACTGGGGTACACATGGCTACTAGGGTACACATGGCTACTAGGGTACACATGTCCACTGACTAGATAGACTGCATGTACAGAGACTGTCCTGACTAGATAGACTGCATGCACAGAGACTGTCCTGACTAGATAGACTGCATGTACAGAGACTGTCCTGACTAGATAGACTGCATGCACAGAGACTGTCCTGACTAGATAGACTGCATGTACAGAGACTGTCCTGACTAGATAGACTGCATGCACAGAGACTGTCCTGACTAGATAGACTGCATGCACAGAGACTGTCCTGACTAGATAGACTGCATGTACAGAGACTGTCCTGACTAGATAGACTGCATGTACAGAGACTGTCCTGACTAGATAGACTGCATGTACAGAGACTGTCCTGACTAGATAGACTGCATGTACAGAGACTGTTCTGACTAGATAGACTGCATGTACAGAGACTGTCCTGACTAGATAGACTGCATGTACAGAGACTGTCCTGACTAGATAGACTGCATGCACAGAGACTGGCCTGACTAGATAGACTGCATGTACAGAGACTGTCCTGACTAGATAGACTGCATGCACAGAGACTGGCCTGACTAGATAGACTGCATGCACAGAGACTGTCCTGACTAGATAGACTCGTTTTTCATGCACCTTGATGTTGTTGAAATACTGCATTAAAGACATTAGATGTAAAATTGCGCAACTAAAATCTTCTCTGCAAAAAACGTCTAAATTATTTACAGATTTCTTGATTTAACTAATGAATTGATTAATTCTGACTATTTTGGAACTGCAGTTGTCCTTTTATAGGGTTAAATCTAAGATGGTGTGAGGGATCTTTGATTTGAACAGGTGTGCAGTGCATTTGCTAAAAGACTCTGAGATCATGAGAAACAAGATTCTCTTGTCTGATGATGAATGCCAAGCGTCATGCCTGGAGGAAACCTGGCACCATCCCTTCGGTGAGTGGGATATTGTGATGTCATAATGGGGTATTGTGATGTCATAATGGGATATTGTGTGAGTAGGTTGATGAGGAAAAACAGTTTAATCCATTTTAGAATAAGGCTGTAACGTAACAAAATGTGGGAAAAGTCAAGGGGTCTGAATACTTTCCGAATGCACTGTATGTAGCCTGCTAGATAGATGCCGAGTTAAGAAATGCTTGTACCTTTTTACCATCCATATCAACTGGAACCTGTCTATGCATACTGGAAACCATTACCTGGACGTTCTTTAAAAGAAGGGGTTATTTTTTAGAATGTTGGGACATTGTTTGAAGCCACATCACATGAACGTTTATCAGGAAACACACACAATGCTCCCATTGTCTGATATCTGTGACTGAGAACACACACAATGCTCCCATTGTCTGATATCTGTGACTGAGAACACACACAATGCTCCCATTGGCTGATATCTGTGACTGAGAACACACACAATGCTCCCATTGGCTGATATCTTTGACTGAGAACACACACAATGCTCCCATTGGCTGATATCTGTGACTAAGAACGGGTTTGTGTTTATACCACATTAAATCAAATTGTACAAAGTGTACTCAAAAACACAATCTGTATGCTTTTGTTCATTTTAAAACATGAATTGAACATGGTGTGGGTAATTTAGTTGGATTTGTGTTAGTTTGAATAAAGTGTCAGTTTATCTTAAGTTTTGTCTAAAAAAACACCTATTTTGATCAAAATATATATTTTTACCCTTATTAAGTGTTCAAATATAGCTGGAGTGTGCCTTTAAATATTTCTTTATAAATGTAATATTATATTACATACAGTATGTTATAGATACACTGGACCAAACGTTTATAAAGGTAATATTATATTACATACAGTATGTTATAGATACACAGGACCAAACGTTTATAAAGGTAATATTATATTACATATAGTATGTTATAGATACACTGGACCAAACGTTTATAAAGGTAATATTATATTACATACAGTATGTTATAGATACACTGGACCAAACGTTTATAAAGGTAATACTATATTACATACTGTATGTTATAGATACACTGGACCAAATGTTTATAAAGGTAATATTATATTGCATACTGTATGTTATAGATACACTGGACCAAACGTTTATAAAGGTAGACCAAGGTAATATGATATTACATACAGTATGTTATAGATACACTGGACCAAACGTTTATAAAGGTAATATTATATTACATACTGTATGTTATAGATACACTGGACCAAACGTTTATAAAGGTAGACCAAGGTAATATGATATTACATACAGTATGTTATAGATACACTGGACCAAACGTTTATAAAGGTAATATTATATTACATACAGTATGTTATAGATACACTGGACCAAACGTTTATAAAGGTAATATTATATTACATACAGTATGTTATAGACGTTTATAAAGGTAATACTATATTACATACTGTATGTTATAGATACACTGGACCAAACGTTTATAAAGGTAATACTATATTACATACTGTATGTTATAGATATACTGGACCAAACGTTTATTAAGGTAATATTATATTACATACAGTATGTTATAGATACACTGGACCAAACGTTTATAAAGGTAATACTATATTACATACAGTATGTTATAGATACACTGGACCAAACGTTTATAAAGGTAATATATTACATACAGTATGTTATAGATATACTGGTTGAGTGTATTTATTGGTGTTTACCTTGACCTCTATGGGGTTGAGTGTATTTATTGGTGTTTACCTTGACCTCTATGGGGTTGAGTGTATTTATTGGTGTTTACCTTGACCTCTATGGGGTTGAGTGTATTTATTGGTGTTTACCTTCTAAGGAGTTGATTGGACCTAAGTTTTAAAAAAATGCACCCCACACCATAACAGAACCATCAAGAACGGAAGTGTTTCCTATATTTTGGCGCTTACCTCTACATTCATATTCAGGTGTAGTTTGTGTTGAGGAAAGTATTAGCTGTAAGAAAAGAGAAAACAGGTTTGATCATTTGGAATTATTTGTTACGAAATTGTTTAAAACTGCGTTACCCACTCCAGTCAGTAGGTAGCGAATGTGAGTATTCCAGGTGATGATTCTTGCTTGACGTATAATCTAGTGGACAGAACGCTTCTTCAACAACGACATGGCTACTTATTCAACCGTCTCAGTAGCTTGCTAGCCAACATAAAACAGAAATATTGAAGGTCTTAAGATTTTTTTGTGTGTGTAGCTACATGAATCTCAGTGTTTTAAACCAAATTCTGTTTAACGTATCTACTTGTTGATTTAAACGTAGTTTTCTTGCTACATTTTGATAGTGGGCATAACAGGCTTGTCACTAATGCTAACTAGCTAGTTAGCTAACATCCCTGACGATGAGCTCGCAAAGCTACTCCCCCCTGGTCCCTGCTAAAGAAGAGGAGATCTGCTGCACGGAGGAAGAAGCTCTGGGGCTTAACATTGTGGTGAAAGAAGAAGAGGAGGATGTTACAGTGAAAGAAGAGGAAGACCATTTTAGAGTGAAAGAGGAAGAGGCTGTTACAGTGAAAGAAGAGGAAGACCATTTTAGAGAGGAAGAGGAGGCTGTCTCAATAAAAGAGGAGGAGGAAGACGTTTTGGGAGTGAAGGAGGAGGAAGGAGAGGAGGAGGAGGAAGAGACTGAAGAGCTGAACACCAGTGAGTACTGTTTTAAAAACAGACCTTCTACTAAAGTTCTACACTTTAATATGTTTTCAGGGGGTTCAGTACGAGAGAACAGTGTTCAACGTTTAATTCAACGGAAATGGCACAGTACTGAATGGCAAATGTAGGCCGTCATTGTAAATCAGAATTTATTCTTAACTGACTTGCCTAGTTTATTAAAGGTTACATAAATATATACATTTTGCCATTTCAAATGGTCACACTCATATTCATCGAATCAGGCCACACCTCACCACAAAACCGTAACACCATGTAGCAAACGTTGACACAAACTGAACGCACCCCAGAACTGTATAAATTGTTAAAGGTGCAGTCTGCCATTGGTACATGCATTTTGGGGATTTTAAATTAATGATATAGAGGGCTGGTCATTTTCATTTCTTGGAGAATATAACTGTTTTACCCAAAATATAAGTTTTACTGCAAAAAAAATGTAAACACCAAATTGTAAAGACTTTTTTAGACTAAAAAGATTGTCAAAACTGGTATAAAGCTAAGGGATGGGGATGGAGAAATGTAACCAGAGAGATAGATTTATAGACAGAGACAGAGATACAAGGCCTGACCTGTCAAATTCATAGACAGAGACAAGGTCCGACCTGTCAAATTCATAGACAGAGACGTAGATACAAGGTCCGACCTGTCAAATTCATAGACAGAGACGTAGATACAAGGTCCGACCTGTCAAATTCATAGACAGAGACGTAGATACAAGGCCTGACCTGTCAAATTCATAGACAGAGACGTAGATACAAGGCCTGACCTGTCAAATTCATAGACAGAGACGTAGATACAAGGCCTGACCTGTCAAATTCATAGACAGAGACGTAGATACAAGGCCTGACCTGTCAAATTCATAGACAGAGACGTAGATACAAGGCCTGACCTGTCAAATTCATAGACAGAGACGTAGATACAAGGCCTGACCTGTCAAATTCATAGACAGAGACGTAGATACAAGGCCCGACCTTGCCGGAAGATTCCGACCCTACCGTTAAGCTTCTTTACACTGAGCTGCACCAGGGTTGGGAACGCAATCATGACTACGTTAAGGCACCATGGAGCCGGCGTGAGATATGGGTAAAAAAAAAACTTACCTCAATGCAGGGATGAGATGGCAGCTGTGGCTCTCGCTGGCTAGTATGAGGACGAAAAGGGACGTTTTTCAAACTAGCATTATGTCAATCTTGGCATATCCCAACCCTGCATTGGGGTAAGTTTCCCTCCCCATATCATGCACCGGCTGCACCTAATATTAGGTCTAATACATGCATCCTATGGTGACTAGTCTATTTACCCATTAGGTCTAATACATGTATCCTATACTGACTAGTCTATTTATCCATTAGGTCTAATACATGTATCCTATACTGACTAGTCTAATACATGTATCCTATACTGACTAGTCTATTTACCCATTAGGTCTAATACATGTATCCTATACTGACTAGTCTATTTATCCATTAGGTCTAATACATGTATCCTATACTGACTAGTCTATTTACCCATTAGGTCTAATACATGTATCCTATACTGACTAGTCTATTTACCCAATAGGTCTAATACATGTATCCTATACTGACTAGTCTATTTATCCATTAGGTCTAATACATGTATTCTATACTGACTAGTCTATTTATCCATTAGGTCTAATACATGTATCCTATACTGACTAGTCTATTTATCCATTAGGTCTAATACATGTATCCTATACTGACTAGTCTATTTATCCATTAGGTCTAATACATGTATCCTATACTGACTAGTCTATTTATCCATTAGGTCTAATACATGTATCCTATACTGACTAGTCTATTTATCCATTAGGTCTAATACATGGTTTATACCTGGAGGGTAAGGGATTATAATGGTCTATACCTGGAGGGTAGGGGATTATACTGGTCTATACCTGGAGGGTAGGGGATTATACTGGTCTATACCTGGAGGGTAGGGGATTATAATGGTCTATACCTGGAGGGTAGGGGATTATACTGGTCTATACCTGGAGGGTAGGGGATTATACTGGTCTATACCTGGAGGGTAGGGGATTATACTGGTCTATACCTGGAGGGTAGGGGATTATACTGGTCTATACCTGGAGGGTAGGGGATTATACTGGTCTATACCTGGAGGGTAGGGGGTTATACTGGTCTATACCTGGAGGGTAGGGGGTTATACTGTAGGAGACCTTTAATGTTGTCTGGCCCAGGTTGTTATGGTAACCATTTAGTAGGAGACCACTAATGTTGTCTGACCCAGGTTGTTATGGTAACCATTTAGTATGAGACCTCTAATGTTGTCCGACCCAGGTTGTTATGGTAACCATTTAGTAGGAGACCTCTAATGTTGTCCGGTCCAGGTTGTTATGGTAACCATTTAGTAGGAGACCACTAATGTTGTCTGACCCAGGTTGTTATGGTAACCATTTAGTAGGAGACCTCTAATGTTGTCTGGTCCAGGTTGTTATGGTAACCATTTAGTAGGAGACCACTAATGTTGTCTGGTCCAGGTTGTTATGGTAACCATTTAGTAGGAGACCTCAAATGTTGTCTGGCCCAGGTTGTTATGGTAACCATTTAGTAGGAGACCACTAATGTTGTCTGGCCCAGGTTGTTATGGTAACCATTTAGTAGGAGACCTCTAATGTTGTCTGACCCAGGTTGTTATGGTAACCATTTAGTAGGAGACCTTTAATGTTGTCTGACCCAGGTTGTTATGGTAACCATTAGGTAGGAGACCTTTAATGTTGTCTGACCCAGGTTGTTAGGGTAACCATTTAGTAGGAGACCTCTAATGTTGTCTGACCCAGCTTCCACATCTTTTGGTTGCTGCTCAACATTTGTTAACGTGTGACATGTTTAGGGTCCTATTAAATCTGTTTTATTTTTTGCCTGATTCGGTTTTGTTTT
Source organism: Salvelinus fontinalis (assembly GCF_029448725.1). NCBI lineage: Eukaryota > Metazoa > Chordata > Actinopteri > Salmoniformes > Salmonidae > Salvelinus > Salvelinus fontinalis. Next base: position 125,925 of record NW_026600543.1, read on the forward strand.
TTCCCTCCAAATTCTGTTTTCTCCATTTTTTGTTTTCCAGTATTCTGTTTTAACCAATTTTTTTTAGATTTTCATTTTCAAAATCACACTTTAAAAAAAAAATAGATAACCAACAACATCGGATGTTCTAAGTCCACAAAAATGCTTAAACTGCATCAGGAGACCACTTTTGAGGTCTGGGAAAATGTAAGAAATGTAGATATTTGGGTGTAGTTACCCTTTAAATGCAAGTGCCCACCAGGAAGAGACCTGGGTGATGAGGACAAACATCCATATCACCATAAAGGACCTGAACTGATGCCGTAATGAACTGATAGAAGGATACGTTTAGAACATGAACCAACGTTTAGAACATGAACCAACGTTTAGAACATGAACCAATGTTTAGAACACTTTTAGAACATGAACCAACATTTAGAACATGAACCAACGTTTAGAACATGAACCAATGTTTAGAACACTTTTAGAACATGAACCAACGTTTAGAACATGAACCAATGTTTAGAACACATTTAGAACATGAACCAACGTTTAGAACATGAACCAACATTTAGAACACGTTTAGAACATGAACCAACGTTTAGAACATGAACCAACGTTTAGAACATGAACCAACGTTTAGAACACGTTTAGAACACGAACCAACGTTTAGAACATGTTTAGAACACGTTTAGAACATGAACCAACGTTTAGAACACGTTTAGAACATGAACCAATGTTTAGAACATGAACCAACGTTTAGAACATGAACCAACGTTTAGAACACGTTTAGAACACGTTTAGAACAAGAACCAACGTTTGGAACACGTTTAGATTATGAACCAACGTTTAGAACATGAACCAACGTTTAGAACACGTTTAGAACACGTTTAGAACATGAACCAACGTTTAGAACATGAACCAACGTTTAGAACATGAACCAACGTTTAGAACACGTTTAGAACACGTTTAGAACAAGAACCAACGTTTAGAACACATTTAGAACATGAACCAACGTTTAGAACATGAACCAACGTTTAGAACACATTTAGAACATGAACCAATGTTTAGAACATGAACCAATGTTTAGAACATGAACCAACGTTTAGAACATGAACCAACGTTTAGAACACTTTTAGAACATGAACCAATGTTTAGAACATGAACCAACGTTTAGAACACATTTAGAACATGAACCAATGTTTAGAACATGAACCAACGTTTAGAACACGTTTAGAACATGAACCAATGGTTAGAACACGTTTAGAACATGAACCAACGTTTAGAACACGTTTAGAACATGAACCAATGGTTAGAACACGTTTAGAACATGAACCAACGTTTAGAACATGAACCAACGTTTAGAACACGTTTAGAACATGAACCAACGTTTAGAACATGAACCAACCTTTAGAACACGTTTAGAACATGAACCAATGTTTAGAACACGTTTAGAACATGTTTAGAACATGAACCAACGTTTAGAACATGAACCAACGTTTAGAACACGTTTAGAACATGAACCAACGTTTAGAACACGTTTAGAACATGAACCAACGTTTAGAACATTACCCAACGTTTAGAACACGTTTAGAACATGAACCAATGTTTAGAACACGTTTAGAATACGTTTAGAACATGAACCAACGTTTAGAACACATTTAGAACATGAACCAATGTTTAGAACATGAACCAACGTTTAGAACATTACCCAACGTTTAGAACACGTTTAGAACACGTTTAGAACATGAACTAACGTTTAGAACAGTACCCAACGTTTAGAACACATTTAGAACACGTTTAGAACATGAACCGATGTTTAGAACACGTTTAGAACATGAACCAACGTTTAGAACACGTTTAGAACATGAACCAATGTTTAGAACATGAACCAATGTTTAGAACATGAACCAACGTTTAGAACATGAACCAATGTTTAGAACACGTTTAGAACATGAACCAACGTTTAGAACACGTTTAGAACATGAACCAATGTTTAGAACATGAACCAACGTTTAGAACATGAACCAACGTTTAGAACACGTTTAGAACACGTTTAGAACAAGAACCAACGTTTAGAACACATTTAGAACATGAACCAACGTTTAGAACATGAACCAACGTTTAGAACACATTTAGAACATGAACCAATGTTTAGAACATGAACCAATGTTTAGAACATGAACCAACGTTTAGAACATGAACCAACGTTTAGAACACTTTTAGAACATGAACCAACGTTTAGAACATGAACCAACGTTTAGAACACATTTAGAACATGAACCAATGTTTAGAACATGAACCAATGTTTAGAACATGAACCAACGTTTAGAACATGAACCAACGTTTAGAACACTTTTAGAACATGAACCAACGTTTAGAACATGAACCAACGTTTAGAACACATTTAGAACATGAACCAATGTTTAGAACATGAACCAACGTTTAGAACACGTTTAGAACATGAACCAATGGTTAGAACACGTTTAGAACATGAACCAACGTTTAGAACACGTTTAGAACATGAACCAATGGTTAGAACACGTTTAGAACATGAACCAACGTTTAGAACATGAACCAACGTTTAGAACATGAACCAACGTTTAGAACACGTTTAGAACATGAACCAATGTTTAGAACATGTTTAGAACATGTTTAGAACATGAACCAACGTTTAGAACATGAACCAACGTTTAGAACACGTTTAGAACATGAACCAACGTTTAGAACACGTTTAGAACATGAACCAACGTTTAGAACATTACCCAACGTTTAGAACACGTTTAGAACATGAACCAATGTTTAGAACACGTTTAGAACACGTTTAGAACATGAACCAACGTTTAGAACACATTTAGAACATGAACCAATGTTTAGAACACGTTTAGAACACGTTTAGAACATGAACCAACGTTTAGAACACATTTAGAACATGAACCAACGTTTAGAACATTACCCAACGTTTAGAACACGTTTAGAACACGTTTAGAACATGAACTAATGTTTAGAACATTACCCAACGTTTAGAACACATTTAGAACACGTTTAGAACATGAACCGATGTTTAGAACACGTTTAGAACATGAACCAACGTTTAGAACACGTTTAGAACATGAACCAATGTTTAGAACATGAACCAATGTTTAGAACATGAACCAACGTTTAGAACATGAACCAATGTTTAGAACACGTTTAGAACATGAACCAATGTTTAGAACATGAACCAATGTTTAGAACATGAACCAACGTTTAGAACATTACCCAACGTTTAGAACACGTTTAGAACATGAACCAACGTTTAGAACACGTTTAGAACATGAACCAATGTTTAGAACATGAACCAATGTTTAGAACATGAACCAACGTTTAGAACATGAACCAACGTTTAGAACACGTTTAGAACATGAACCAATGTTTAGAACATGAACCAATGTTTAGAACATGAACCAACGTTTAGAACATTACCCAACGTTTAGAACACGTTTAGAACATGAACCAACGTTTAGAACACGTTTAGAACATGAACCAATGTTTAGAACATGAACCAATGTTTAGAACATGAACCAACGTTTAGAACATGAACCAACGTTTAAAACACGTTTAGAACACGTTTAGAACACGAACCAATGTTTAGAACACGTTTAGATTATGAACCAACGTTTAGAACATGAACCAACGTTTAGAACACGTTTAGAACATGAACCAACGTTTAGAACATGAACCAACGTTTAGAACACGTTTAGAACACGATCCAACGTTTAGAACATGTTTAGAACACGTTTAGAACATGAACCAACGTTTAGAACACGTTTAGAACATGAACCAATGTTTAGAACACGTTTAGAACATGAACCAGTGTTTAGAACACGAACCAACGTTTAGAACATGTTTAGAACACGTTTAGAACATGAACCAACGTTTAGAACACGTTTAGAACATGAACCAATGTTTAGAACATGAACCAATGTTTAGAACATGAACCAACGTTTATAACATGAACCAACGTTTAGAACACGTTTAGAACACGTTTAGAAGAACAAGAACCAACGTTTAGAACACGTTTAGATTATGAACCAACGTTTAGAACATGAACCAACGTTTAGAACACGTTTAGAACATGAACCAACGTTTAGAACACGTTTAGAACATGAACCAACATTTAGAACACGTTTAGAACATGAACCAACGTTCAGAACACGTTTAGAACATGAACCAACGTTTAGAACATGAACCAACGTTTAGAACATGAACCAACGTTTAGAACATGAACCAACGTTTAGAACATGAACCAACGTTTATTTACACGTTTAGAACATGAACCAATGTTTAGAACATGAACCAACATTTAGAACACGTTTAGAACATGAACCAATGTTTAGAACACGTTTAGAACATGAACCAATGGTTAGAACACGTTTAGAACATGAACCAATGGTTAGAACACGTTTAGAACATGAACCAACGTTTAGAACATGAACCAACGTTTAGAACACGTTTAGAACACATTTAGAACATGAACCAACGTTTAGAACATGAACCAACCTTTAGAACACGTTTAGAACATGAACCAATGTTTAGAACACGTTTAGAACATGTTTAGAACATGAACCAACGTTTAGAACATGAACCAACGTTTAGAACACGTTTAGAACATGAACCAACGTTTAGAACACGTTTAGAACATGAACCAACGTTCAGAACACGTTTAGAACATGAACCAATGTTTAGAACATTACCCAACGTTTAGAACACGTTTAGAACATGAACCAATGTTTAGAACACGTTTAGAACACGTTTAGAACATGAACCAACGTTTAGAACATTACCCAACGTTTAGAACACATTTAGAACACGTTTAGAACATGAACCAATGTTTAGAACATTACCCAACGTTTAGAACACATTTAGAACACGTTTAGAACATGAACCGATGTTTAGAACACGTTTAGAACATGAACCAACGTTTAGAACACGTTTAGAACATGAACCAATGTTTAGAACATGAACCAATGTTTAGAACATGAACCAACGTTTAGAACATGAACCAACGTTTAGAACACGTTTAGAACATGAACCAATGTTTAGAACATGAACCAACGTTTAGAACATTACCCAACGTTTAGAACACGTTTAGAACATGAACCAACGTTTAGAACACGTTTAGAACATGAACCAATGTTTAGAACATGAACCAATGTTTAGAACATGAACCAACGTTTAGAACATGAACCAATGTTTAGAACACGTTTAGAACATGAACCAACGTTTAGAACATGAACCAACGTTTAGAACACGTTTAGAACACATTTAGAACATGAACCAACGTTTAGAACATGAACCAACCTTTAGAACACGTTTAGAACATGAACCAATGTTTAGAACACGTTTAGAACATGTTTAGAACATGAACCAACGTTTAGAACATGAACCAACGTTTAGAACACGTTTAGAATATGAACCAACGTTTAGAACACGTTTAGAACATGAACCAACGTTTAGAACATTACCCAACGTTTAGAACACGTTTGGAACATGAACCACTGTTTAGAACACGTTTAGAACACGTTTAGAACATGAACTAACGTTTAGAACACATTTAGAACATGAACCAACGTTTAGAACATTACCCAACGTTTAGAACACATTTAGAACACGTTTAGAACATGAACCGATGTTTAGAACACGTTTAGAACATGAACCAACGTTTAGAACACGTTTAGAACATGAACCAACGTTTAGAACACGTTTAGAACATGAACCAATGTTTAGAACATGAACCAATGTTTAGAACATGAACTAATGTTTAGAACACGTTTAGAACATGAACCAATGTTTAGAACATGAACCAATGTTTAGAACATGAACCAACGTTTAGAACATTACCCAACGTTTAGAACACGTTTAGAACATGAACCAACGTTTAGAACACGTTTACATTATGAACCAACGTTTAGAACATGAACCAACGTTTAGAACACGTTTAGAACATGAACCAACGTTTAGAACATGAACCAACGTTTAGAACATGAACCAACGTTTAGAACACGTTTAGAACATGAACCAACGTTTAGAACATGAACCAACGTTTAGAACATGAACCAACGTTTAGAACACGTTTAGAACACGAACCAACGTTTAGAACATGTTTAGAACACGTTTAGAACATGAACCAACGTTTAGAACACGTTTAGAACATGAACCAATGTTTAGAACATGAACCAACGTTTAGAACATGAACCAACGTTTAGAAAACGTTTAGAACACGTTTAGAACAAGAACCAACGTTTGGAACACGTTTAGATTATGAACCAACGTTTAGAACATGAACCAACGTTTAGAACACGTTTAGAACATGAACCAACGTTTAGAACATGAACCAACGTTTAGAACATGAACCAACGTTTAGAACACATTTAGAACATGAACCAATGTTTAGAACATGAACCAACGTTTAGAACATGAACCAATGTTTAGAACATGAACCAACGTTTAGAACATGAACCAATGTTTAGAACACGTTTAGAACATGAACCAACGTTTAGAACATGAACCAACGTTTAGAACACGTTTAGAACACATTTAGAACATGAACCAACGTTTAGAACATGAACCAACCTTTAGAACACGTTTAGAACATGAACCAATGTTTAGAACACGTTTAGAACATGTTTAGAACATGAACCAACGTTTAGAACATGAACCAACGTTTAGAACACGTTTAGAATATGAACCAACGTTTAGAACACGTTTAGAACATGAACCAACGTTTAGAACATTACCCAACGTTTAGAACACGTTTGGAACATGAACCACTGTTTAGAACACGTTTAGAACACGTTTAGAACATGAACTAACGTTTAGAACACATTTAGAACATGAACCAACGTTTAGAACATTACCCAACGTTTAGAACACATTTAGAACACGTTTAGAACATGAACCGATGTTTAGAACACGTTTAGAACATGAACCAACGTTTAGAACACGTTTAGAACATGAACCAACGTTTAGAACACGTTTAGAACATGAACCAATGTTTAGAACATGAACCAATGTTTAGAACATGAACTAATGTTTAGAACACGTTTAGAACATGAACCAATGTTTAGAACATGAACCAATGTTTAGAACATGAACCAACGTTTAGAACATTACCCAACGTTTAGAACACGTTTAGAACATGAACCAACGTTTAGAACACGTTTACATTATGAACCAACGTTTAGAACATGAACCAACGTTTAGAACACGTTTAGAACATGAACCAACGTTTAGAACATGAACCAACGTTTAGAACATGAACCAACGTTTAGAACACGTTTAGAACATGAACCAACGTTTAGAACATGAACCAACGTTTAGAACATGAACCAACGTTTAGAACACGTTTAGAACACGAACCAACGTTTAGAACATGTTTAGAACACGTTTAGAACATGAACCAACGTTTAGAACACGTTTAGAACATGAACCAATGTTTAGAACATGAACCAACGTTTAGAACATGAACCAACGTTTAGAACACTTTTAGAACATGAACCAACGTTTAGAACATGAACCAACGTTTGGAACACGTTTAGATTATGAACCAACGTTTAGAACATGAACCAACGTTTAGAACACGTTTAGAACATGAACCAACGTTTAGAACATGAACCAACGTTTAGAACATGAACCAACGTTTAGAACACATTTAGAACATGAACCAATGTTTAGAACATGAACCAACGTTTAGAACATGAACCAACGTTTAGAACACTTTTAGAACATGAACCAACGTTTAGAACATGAACCAACGTTTAGAACACGTTTAGAACATGAACCAACGTTTAGAACATGAACCAACGTTTAGAACATGAACCAACGTTTAGAACACATTTAGAACATGAACCAATGTTTAGAACATGAACAAACGTTTAGAACATGAACCAACGTTTAGAACACTTTTAGAACATGAACCAACGTTTAGAACATGAACCAACGTTTAGAACACATTTAGAACATGAACCAATGTTTAGAACATGAACCAATGGTTAGAACACGTTTAGAACATGAACCAATGGTTAGAACACGTTTAGAACATGAACCAACGTTTAGAACACGTTTAGAACATGAACCAATGGTTAGAACACGTTTAGAACATGAACCAATGGTTAGAACACGTTTAGAACATGAACCAACGTTTAGAACATGAACCAACGTTTAGAACATGAACCAACGTTTAGAACACATTTAGAACATGAACCAACGTTTAGAACATGAACCAACGTTTAGAACACATTTAGAACATGAACCAATGTTTAGAACATGAACCAACGTTTAGAACATGAACCAACATTTAGAACACTTTTAGAACATGAACCAAAGTTTAGAACATGAACCAACGTTTAGAACACATTTAAAACATGAACCAATGTTTAGAACATGAACCAACGTTTAGAACATGAACCAATGTTTAGAGCATGAACCAACGTTTAGAACACGTTTAGAACATGAACCAATGGTTAGAACACGTTTAGAACATGAACCAACGTTTAGAACACGTTTAGAACATGAACCAACGTTTAGAACATGAACCAACCTTTAGAACACGAACCAACCTTTAGAACACGTTTAGAACATGAACCAATGTTTAGAACACGTTTAGAACATGTTTAGAACATGAACCAACGTTTAGAACATGAACCAACGTTTAGAACACGTTTAGAACATGAACCAATGTTTAGAACATTACCCAAGGTTTAGAACACGTTTAGAACATGAACCAATGTTTAGAACACGTTTAGAACACGTTTAGAACATGAACCAACGTTTAGAACACATTTAGAACATGAACCAATGTTTAGAACATGAACCAACGTTTAGAACATTACCCAACGTTTAGAACACGTTTAGAACACGTTTAGAACATGAACCAACGTTTAGAACATTACCCAATGTTTAGAACACATTTAGAACACGTTTAGAACATGAACCGATGTTTAGAACACGTTTAGAACATGAACCAACGTTTAGAACACGTTTAGAACATGAACCAATGTTTAGAACATGAACCAATGTTTAGAACATGAACCAATGTTTAGAACATGAACCAACGTTTAGAACATTACCCAACGTTTAGAACACGTTTAGAACATGAACCAACGTTTAGAACACGTTTAGAACATGAACCAACGTTTAGAACACGTTTAGAACATGAACCAATGTTTAGAACATGAACCAATGTTTAGAACATGAACCAACGTTTAGAACATTACCCAACGTTTAGAACACGTTTAGAACATGAACCAACGTTTAGAACACGTTTAGAACATGAACCAATGTTTAGAACATGAACCAATGTTTAGAACATGAACCAACGTTTAGAACATGAACCAACGTTTAGAACACGTTTAGAACACGTTAGAACACGAACCAACGTTTAGAACACGTTTAGATTTTGAACCAACGTTTAGAACATGAACCAACGTTTAGAACACGTTTAGAACATGAACCAATGTTTAGAACATGAACCAACGTTTAGAACATGAACCAACGTTTAGAACACGTTTAGAACACGAACCAACGTTTAGAACATGTTTAGAACACGTTTAGAACATGAACCAATGTTTAGAACACGTTTAGAACACGAACCAACGTTTAGAACATGTTTAGAACACGTTTAGAACATGAACCAACGTTTAGAACATGAACCAACGTTTAGAACACGTTTAGAACATGAACCAACGTTTAGCACATGAACCAACGTTTAGAACATGAACCAACGTTTAGAACACGTTTAGAACATGAACCAATGTTTAGAGCATGAACCAATGTTTAGAACATGAACCAACGTTTAGAACATTACCCAACGTTTAGAACACGTTTAGAACATGAACCAACCTTTAGAACACGTTTAGAACATGAACCAATGTTTAGAACATGAACCAATGTTCAGAGCATGAACCAACGTTTAGAACATTACCCAACGTTTAGAACACGTTTAGAACATGAACCAACCTTTAGAACACGTTTAGAACATGAACCAATGTTTAGAACATGAACCAATGTTTAGAACATGAACCAACGTTTAGAACATGAACCAACGTTTAGAACACGTTTAGAACACGAGCCAACGTTTAGAACATGTTTAGAACACGTTTAGAACATGAACCAACGTTTAGAACACGTTTAGAACACGAACCAACGTTTAGAACACGTTTAGAACACAAACCAACGTTTAGAACATGTTTAGAACACGTTTAGAACACGAACCAATGTTTAGAACACGTTTAGAACACGAACCAATGTGGTTTATTATCCTTTGAACTACTACTACTAGTTTGATGGTTGTAACCATCTATTATCCCATTAACAAATCACCCTCACTTATTTAGTTTCCAAACTTCACATTTCTCGTAGTGTAGGCTACTTATGGTAATGAACGATATCAGCAACAGGCCTGTGAAGGGTGATGGGTCGGTGGCGTTTTTAGTTTAGCGTTTCCCGCCCTGTTGTTGTTTGACTATCGACGTGTCTGTAGCGATCATGTGATTGCAGAAAATGGCCACTGGATGGCCACTGGATTGACGCACATAATCACCATATCATTCTGCGAGGTAGGCGTAGGCTACTTTGTAGTTAACTTTTTAATTAAGAATGTTTTTTGGGAAAATCTCTAGCAGAAGGTTATCTTAGGTTATATTAACACCATCGCTGACAGCTACACACAGAGACAGAGGCATTCCACTGTCGGTTCAGAAAGTGGCAGGTCCGTTCTATTTTTTCTTACTTAACCTTTTATTTAACTAGGCAAGTCAGTTAAGAACAAATTCTTATTTACGATGACGACCTACAGAGGAACCGTGGATTAACTGCCTTGTTTAGACGGTCTATTCACTGATGCATTTTGTTCCTGTCTTATGATTAACTCCTAACTTCAATACATTCAGTTGATTAACTTGGGCCAATTCATTCATGTTCTACTAACTTCAATACATTTAGTTGATTAACTTGGGCCAATTCATTCAGGTTCTACTAACTTCAATACGTTCAGTTGATTAACTTGGGCCAATTCATTCATGTTCTGCTAACTTCAATACATTCAGTTGATTAACTTGGGCCAATTCATTCAGGTTCTACTAACTTCAATACATTTAGTTGATTCTGAATATTGTTGAATTCCGTTTTAATGTCTGGATTAGGTGATTCAGGGCCCTACATTTAGAGATCACAGCTCAGAGATCACAGCTCCTCCCTTTTCAATTGCAAAGTCATACAATACAAACTGTTTAGATTCTCTGTCAATAGTCTTTAGCTTTGGAGCAGGGGACAGTTGTAAAGGCTGTTTTCACGCCCCTCCAAGCATCTCTGGGTTGAGATTGAGGGATCTAGTCATAGAAAATCCTTTTTATCCTTTGCCGGTTTCATTCAGGTCTCTGTTTAATCAAATAGTTGGTCTGTCTTTGGCAGGAGAAAGATCAGACTGTCACTCTGACAGCGGGAAGAATCCTTCAGGGGAACCAGATCCAGAGACGCCCAAACCAGCGAGACGACATCACTGCTCCCAGTGTGGAAAGAAATTTATCCAGTTATCGCATCTGAAAGAGCATGAGAGAATACATACAGGAGAAAAGCCTTACCACTGTTCCCAGTGTGAAAAGAGTTTTACCCAGTTAAATATGCTGAAACGACATGAAATAATACACACAGGAGCGAAGCCTCACCAATGCTCCCAGTGTGGAAATAGTTTTACCCAGCTATGGAACCTGACAGTGCACGAGAGGGCACACACAGAGAAGCCTTACCACTGCGCTCAGTGTGGAAAGAGTTTTAGCTGGTTAGGGAGCCTGAAAGTACACGAGAAAACGCACACCGGGGAGAAGCCTTACCACTGCTCTCAGTGTGGAAAGAGATTTTCCCAGTTGGAGCAACTGAAAAAACATAAGAGAACACACACTGCAGAGAAGCCTTACCTCTGCTCCCAGTGTGGGAAGAGATTTACCCTGCTGAGAAACCTGAAAAATCATGAGCTAATACACTCGCTATATAAGCCTTACCTCTGCTCCCAGTGTGGAAAAACGTTTTTCTCATCAGATTCCCTGACAAAACATGAGCTAACACACTCTGTAGAGAAGCCTTTCCACTGCTCACAGTGTGCAAAGACATTTTTCTCATTAGGGCCCCTGAAACAACATGAGAGAACACACTCAGTGGAGAAACCCTATCATTGCTCGAAGTGTGGAAAGAGTTTTACTTCATCGAATTCCCTGAAAAAACATAAAATAATACACTCAGGAGTGAAACCCTACCACTGTTATCAGTGTAAAAAAAGTTTTACCCTATCGTGGCACCTGAAACATCATGAGAGGACACACGCAGAAGAAAAATCTTATCATTGCTCCCAGTGTGTAAAGAGTTTTACCATGTCAACATACCTGAAAAAACATGAGCTAACACACTCTGTAGAGAAGCCTTTCCACTGTTCGCATTGTGAAAAGAGTTTTAAGAATTTAAGGAACCTGAAAGTGCATGAGCAAAGACATACATGCTTTTTGGGCCCTTCCACTGCTCCCTCTGGGGAGAAAAATGTACTTGGTTTCAGCAACTGAAAAATCATGAAAGAATCCTAATGTGAAAAGAGATATACAATCAACATGTAAATGCAGAGTCTCAAGTAGCTGTCTGTCCCTTTTAATAGCCGGGCAACGGCACACGTTTCAGCAAATAAACACTTGTTTCAAATAAACCCTCTAAAGGAATTGTTAATGAGGTTACCATGAATTACCATTAATTGTTTACTAGGTTTTAATGTTTGATTTGTTACATCAGATAAAAAAGGATGGCAATCATTTGTTTTTAATCACCAGTAAGAAACTGCTAGCCATTAGCTGCTAACAGCTGAGAACTGCTCGCTTACTGGCAAGCACAAAAACAGTCAAGAACATCGGGAGTACAGACCCCTAGAAGTTGGCTGATCGCCATCTGGTGTCGAAAGTAAGAAATGCCAAAAATGCACAGTCAAAGAGGAGAATAATTATTCTGCAAAAGGAAAATTAGTTTTTTTCCCCCAAAATAAAGGCATATATATATATATACAGGCATATGCCTTTATTTTGAGGAAAAAAACATGTTTTCCTTCATCAGAATAAGATGGTTTCTGTATGTGTATACAACGTTTAGAACATTACCCAACGTTTAAAACATTACCCAACGTTTAGAACACGTTTAGAACATTACCCAGCGTTTAGAACATTACCCAACGTTTAGAACACGTTTAGAACATTACCCAGCGTTTAGAACATTAACCAGCGTTTAGAACACGTTTAGAACATTACCCAGCGTTTAGAACATTACCCAACGTTTAGAACATTACCCAACGTTTAGAACATTACCCAACGTTTAGAACACGTTTAGAACATTACCCAGCGTTTAGAACATTACCCAGCGTTTAGAACATTACCCAGCGTTTAGAACATTAACCAACATTTAGATCATTACCCAGCGTTTAGATCATTACCCAGCGTTTAGAACATTACCCAGCGTTTAGAACATTACCCAGCGTTTAGAACATTACCCAGCGTTTAGAACATTACCCAACGTTTAGAACATTACCCAGCGTTTAGAAACATTACCCAGCGTTTATGTAAGGGCTGTTGTCCTCCTCCTCCTCAGATGAGGAGAGGAGAGAAGGATCAGTGGACCAATACGCAGCAGTAGGGAAATAAGCCATCTCTTTATTTGAATACGACGGCAACACGAAAACAAAACACTTACAAAATTACAAAACAAGAAAACGACGTAGACGAAACCTGAACATGAACTTACATAACTAAACGTAGAACTCACGGACAGGAACAGACTACATCAAAACGAACGAACAGCCAAACAGTCCCGTATGGTACAGACATGGACGAAACAGGAGACAATCACCCACAAACAAACAGTGAGAACACCCTACCTAAATATGACTCTCAATTAGAGGAAAACGCAAAACACCTGCCTCTAATTAAGAGCCATACCAGGCAACCCAAAACCAACATAGAAACAGAAAACATAGACTGCCCACCCAAAACTCACGCCCTGACCATTATACACATACAAAAACAACAGAAAACAGGTCAGGAACGTTACAGTTTAGAACATTACCCAGCGTTTAGAACATTACTGTAACGGCTTTCCTCCTCCTCTTCATCCGAAGAGGAGGAGCAGGGATTGAACCAAAATGCAGCGTTTGAATTCGACATATTTATTTACAAAACGGAAAAACACGACAACACTTTAACAAACTACAAAACAATAAACGACGTAGACAGACCTGGACGACGAACTTACATGAAACACGAAGAACGCATGAACAGGAAAACTGACTACATAAAAGAACGAACATACAAACAAACCGAGACAGTCCCGTGTGGCGCGACAAACACAGACACAGGAGACAACCACCCACAAACAAAGTGTGAAAACACCTACCTTAATATGACTCTCAATCAGAGGAAATGAAAACCACCTGCCTCTAATTGAGAGCCATATCAGGTCACCCTTAAACAAACATAGAAACACATAACATAGACTACCCACCCAAACTCACGCCCTGACCGTCAAACACATACAAAATAACAGAAAACCGGTCAGGAACGTGACAATTAACCAACGTTTAGAACACGTTTAGAACATTACCCAGCGTTTAGAAACATTACCCAGCGTTTAGAACATTAACCAACGTTTAGAACATTACCCAGCGTTTAGAACATTAACCAACGTTTAGAACACGTTTAGAACATTACCCAGCGTTTAGAACATTACCCAGCGTTTAGAACATTACCCAGCGTTTAGAACATTACCCAGCGTTTAGAACATTACCCAGCGTTTAGAACATTACCCAGCGTTTAGAACACGTTTAGAACATTACCCAGCGTTTAGAACATTAACCAGCGTTTAGAACACGTTTAGAACATTACCCAGCGTTTAGAACATTAACACACACACAGTTGAAGTTGGAAGTTTACATACACCTCAGCCAAATACATTTAAACTCAGTTTTTCACATTTCCTGACATTTAATCCTAGTAAAAAGTCCCTGTCTTAGGTCAGTTAGGATCACCACTTTATTTTAAGAATGTGAAATGTCAGAATAATAGTAGAGTGATTTTATTTCAGCTTTTATTTCTTTCATTACATTCCCAGTGGGTCAGAAGTTTACATACACTCAATTAGTATTTGGTAGCATTGCTGTTAAATTGTTTAACTTGGGTCAAACAGTTCAACTGTATATACATACATACATACAGTGGGGCAAAAAAGTACACTGCTCAAAAAAATAAAGGGAACACTAAAATAACACATCCTAGATCTGAATGAATGAAATATTCTTATTAAATACTTTTTTCTTTACATAGTTGAATGTGCTGACAACAAAACCACACAAAAATTATCAATGGAAATCAAATTTATCAACCCATGGAGGTCTGGATTTGGAGTCACACTCAAAATTAAAGTGGAAAACCACACTACAGGCTGATCCAACTTTGATGTAATGTCCTTAAAACAAGTCAAAATGAGGCTCAGTAGTGTGTGTGGCCTCCACGTGCCTGTATGACCTCCCTACAACGCCTGGGCATGCTCCTGATGAGTTGGCGGATGGTCTCCTGAGGGATTTCCTCACAGACCTGGACTAAAGCAACCGCCAACTCCTGGACAGTCTGTGGTGCAATGTGGCGTTGGTGGATGGAGCGAGACATGATGTCCCAGATGTGCTCAATTGGATTCAGGTCTGGGGAACGGGCAGGCCAGTCCATAGCATCAATGCCTTCCTCTTGCACTCAGGGCCAACTGACCCAGGGCCAACTGCACCAGCATATGGTCTCACAAGGGGTCTGAGGATCTCATCTCGGTACCTAATGGCAGTCAGGCTACCTCTGGCGAGCACATGGAGGGCTGTGCGGCCCCACAAAGAAGTGCCACTCCACACCATGACTGACCCACCGCCAAACCGGTCATGCTGGAGGATGTTGCAGGCAGCAGAACGTTCTCCACGGCGTCTCCAGACTCTGTCACGTCTGTCACATGCTCAGTGTGAACCTGCTTTCATCTGTGAAGAGCACAGGGCGCCAGTGGAGAATTTACCAATCTTGGTGTTCTCTGGCAAATGCCAAACGTCCTGCACGGTGTTGGGCTGTAAGCACAACCCCCACCTGTGGACGTCGGGCCCTCATACCACCCTCATGGAGTCTGTTTCTGACCGTTTGAGCAGACATGCACATTTGTGGCCTGCTGGAGGTCATTTTGCAGGGCTCTGGCAGTGCTCCGCCTGCTCCTCCTTGCACAAAGGCGGAGGTAGCGGTCCTGCTGCTGGGTTATTGCCCTCCTACGGCCTCCTCCACGTCTCCTGATGTACTGGCCTGTCTCCTGGTAGCGCCTCCATGCTCTGGACACTACGCTGACAGACACAGCAAACCTTCTTGCCACAGCTCGCATTGATGTGCCATCCTGGATGAGCTGCACTACCTGAGCCACTTGTGTGGGTTGTAGACTCCGTCTCATGCTACCACTAGAGTGAAAGCACCGCCAGCATTCAAAAGTGACCAAAACAATACATTGTGTTGTTTAAGTGTTCCCTTTATTTTTTTGAGCAGTGTATTTAGTCAGCCACCAATTGTGCAAGTTTTCCCACTTAAAAAGATGAGAGAGGCCTGTAATTTTCATCATAGGTACACTTCAACTATGACAGACAAAATGAGAAGAAAAAACATCCAGAAAATCACATTGTAGGATTTTTAATGAATTTATCTGCAAATTATGGTGGAAAATAGGTATTTGGTCACCTACAAACAAGCAAGATTTCTGACTCTCACAGACCTGTAACTTCTTCTTTAAGAGGCTCCTCTGTCCTCCACTCGTTACCTGTATTAATGGCACCTGTTTGAACTTGTTATCAGTATAAAAGACACCTGTCCACAACCTCAAACAGTCACACTCCAAACTCCACTATGGCCAAGACCAAAGAGCTGTCAAAGGACACCAGAAACAAAATTGTAGACCTGCATCAGGCTGGGAAGACTGAATCTGCAATAGGTAAGCAGCTTGGTTTGAAGAAATCAACTGTGGGAGCAATTATTAGGAAATGGGAGACATACAAGACCACTGATAATCTCCCTCGATCTGGGGCTCCACGCAAGATCTCACCCCGTGGGGTCAAAATGATCACAAGAACGGTGAGCAAAAATCCCAGAACCACACGGGGGGACCTAGTGAATGACCTGCAGAGAGCTGGGACCAAAGTAACAAAGCCTACCATCAGTAACACACTACGCCGCCAGGGACTCAAATCCTGCAGTGCCAGACGTGTCCCCCTGCTTAAGCCAGTACATGTCCAGGTCCGTCTGAAGTTTGCTAGAGAGCATTTGGATGATCCAGAAGAAGATTGGGAGAATGTCATATGGTCAGATGAAACCAAAATATAACTTTTTGGTAAAAACTCAACTCGTCGTGTTTGGAGAACAAAGAATGCTGAGTTGCATCCAAAGAACACCATACCTACTGTGAAGCATGGGGGTGGAAACATCATGCTTTGGGGCTCTTTTTCTGCTAAGGGACCAGGACGACTGATCCGTGTAAAGGAAAGAATGAATGGGGCCATGTATCGTGAGATTTTGAGTGAAACCCTCCTTTCATCAGCAAGGGCATTGAAGATGAAACGTGGCTGGGTCTTTCAGCATGACAATGATCCCAAACACACCCCCCGGGCAATGAAGGAGTGCCTTCGTAAGAAGCATTTCAAGGTCCTGGAGTGGCCTAGCCAGTCTCCAGATCTCAACCCCATAGAAAATCTTTGGAGGGAGTTGAAAGTCTGTGTTGCCCAGGAACAGCCCCAAAACATCACTGCTCTAGAGGAGATCTGCATGGAGGAATGGGCCAAAATACCAGCAACAGTGTGTGAAAACCTTGTGAAGACTTACAGAAAACGTTTGACCTCTGTCATTGCCAACAAAGGGTATATAAAGTATTGAGTATTGAGAATTGAGAAACTTTTGTTATTGTATTGAGAAACTTTTGTATTGAGAAACTTTTGTTATTGACCAAATACTTATTTTCCACCATAATTTGCAAATAAATTCATTAAAAATCCTACAATGTGATTTTCTGGATTTTTTCCCCTCATTTTGTCTGTCATAGTTGAAGTGTACCTATGATGAAAATTACAGGCCTCTCTCATCTTTTTAAGTGGGAGAACTTACACAATTGGTGGCTGACTAAATACTTTTTTGCCCCACTGTACATACATACATACATACATACATACATTAAGGAAATGGACACCTGGCTCAAATAGGAGCCTGTTGTGTTCAGTGATTTAAGCAAATAGAAGCCTGGACTGTACTCATACAAAATTGTTATTTTATTTTAAAAACATGAATTGAACATGGAGTGAGTGAGTCTGTTTGAATATAGAGTATGTCGGGGAGGGGTGTATTTTGTTCTCTAGGCCAATGACATCAGAGGGCACCATCACACCAACTCCTTGAAGTTTGCAGTTTGTGTCTAAAAACACTGTTTTGATCAAAACCTTAAAAAAAAACCGTTTACCCCTGAAGTGTTCAAATATAGCTGGAGTGCATCTTTAATTATTTATTTATTTATAAAAGGTATACCTAGGTAATATTATGACATACAGAATGTTGCAGACACATTCATAAATATTTGGTCCAGTGTATGAATGTCTGTCTGTCATCACTCAGCTTTCATAAATATTTGGTCCAGTGTATGAATGCCTGTCTGTCATCACTCAGCTTTCAATTGGATTGATTTGTTTTAAGGCATGTGCAGTGGAGCAGGTCGAGAGCTTCAAGTTCCTCACTGTTGCTAGGTAACACGCTGAGATTTATGGGAAGAAGCTGCCAGGGGAACTGATTAGATCCAATTAAATTTCCTCAGTGTCCAACTCACTAAGAACTTAAAATGGTCCACACACAGTCACAAAGAAGGCGTGACAGCATTGGCAGTAGAATGGCCCGTATTGAAGAGCTCAGTGACTTTCAACGTGGCACCGTCATAGGATGCCACCTTTTCCAACAAGTCAGTTCATCAAAATGTCTACACTGCTAGAGCTGCCCTGGTCCACTGTAAGTGCTGTTATGGTGAAGTGGAAACATCTAGTAGCAACAACGGCTCAGCAGCGAAGTGGTAGGACACACAAGCTCACAGAACAGGGCCGCCGAGTGCTGAAGCACGTAATACGTCAAAATCCTCTGTCCTCGGCTGCAACACTCACTACCGAGTTCCAAACTGCCTGGAATCAACGTCAGCACAAGAACTGTTTGTTGGGAGCTTCATGAAATGTGTTTCCACGGCCGAGCAGCCGCACACAAGCCTAAGATCATCCTGCGTAATGCCAAGCATAGGCTGGAGTCGTGTAAAGCTCTTCGCCATTGGACTCGTTCAGGCAAATCCCTGCTTGATTCAATGCTTCCTCTTTCTATTCCACATCAACTAACTCATGCCGGCAGTAAAATTTGATTTAAAAAAAAAGATAAAAATACACTTTATGGAACAGCGAGGACTGTGAAGCAACACAAACATAGACACATGCATACAAACACACGATAACATACACACTATATACACACGTGGATTTTGTGTTATAGATATGTGGTAATGGAGTAGGGGCCTGAGGGCACACACTTAATATGTTGTGAAATCTGTTATGAATATATTGTACTGTTTTTAAAATGTATAACTGCCTTCATTTTGCTGGACCCCCGGAAGAGTAGCTGCTACCTTGGCAGCAGCTAATGGGGATCCATATTAAATACAAATGTGGGATCCCTTAAAATTGAAATAGGTTCCTCTGAGAGAATCTTTAATCGTCTCAAACACATGAATAACTTGTTTCTCTTCAAATGGGTCTAGAATACAACCTTTTACACGGTCAGAATTCACTGTCATGTCATTGCGTGTTGGGACAGCCTGTGGGACCTAACATTTAGTGAAATATTAAGACAATAGAAAGACAAGTTCATATTATTATCATGAACACTGAACAAAAATGTAAACAACAACTTCAGAACTTTGACTGAGTTACAGTTCATATCACCAGTCCTGACTTCCTGTATGTAGTCAAGGAATAGTATTGAGGAAACCAGTCACCAGTCCTGACTTCCTGTATGTAGTCAAGGAATAGTATTGAGGAAATCAGTCACCAGTCCTGACTTCCTGTATGTAGTCAAGGAATAGTATTGAGGAAACCAGTCACCAGTCCTGACTTCCTGTATGTAGTCAAGGAATAGTATTGAGGAAACCAGTCACCAGTCCTGACTTCCTGTATGTAGTCAAGGAATAGTATTGAGGAAACCAGTCACCAGTCCTGACTTCCTGTATGTAGTAAAGGAATAGTATTGAGGAAACCAGTCACCAGTCCTGACTTCCTGTATGTAGTCAAGGAATAGTATTGAGGAAACCAGTCACCAGTCCTGACTTCCTGTATGTAGTAAAGGAATAGTATTGAGGAAACCAGTCACCAGTCCTGACTTTCTGTATGTAGTAAAGGAATAGTATTGAGGAAACCAGTCACCAGTCCTGACTTCCTGTATGTAGTCAAGGAATAGTATTGAGGAAACCAGTCACCAGTCCTGACTTCCTGTATGTAGTCAAGGAATAGTATTGAGGAAACCAGTCACCGTCACCAGTCCTGACTTCCTGTATGTAGTAAACTAATAGCATTGAGGAAACCAGTCACCATCACCAGTCCTGACTTCCTGTATGTAGTCAAGGAATAGTATTGAGGAAATATCCACAAACCATTTCTGACCTGCTTTGTCATGCTGAAACAGGAAAGAGCTTTCTCCAAACTGTTGCCACAAAGTTTGACGCACAGAATCGTCTCGTGTCATTGTGTGCTGAAGCGTTAAGATTTCCCTTCACTGGAACTGAGGGAACATTATTCCTCCTGGACCAACCGTTATAGTTGCCACTGCAGTCAGGCAGGTAGCTTTCTCTTGGCGTCCGCCAAACCCAGATTCGTCCGTTGGACTGCCAGAGTCATCAGTGATGAAGCGTTCCCACTGCTCCAGAGTCCATTGGCGGCGAGCTTTTACACCACTCCAGCTGACGCTTGGTATTGGCCTTGGGGATTTTCGGCTTGTGTTCGGCCATGGAAACCCATTTCATGACGTGTACAACAGCGTGTTCCAGTTCCCACCAACATCCAGCCACTTCGCAAAGCCATTGAAGAGGAGTGGGACAACATTACACAGGCCACAATCAACAGCCTGATCAACTCTATGAGAAGGAGATGTGTCGCGCTGCATAAAGCAAATGGTGGTCACACCAGATACTGACTGGTTTTCTGGAATTTATTTCAAATGACTGATGTCCTTTATATGAACTGTGTGAAATCCTGCATTGTTGTGTGTTACGTTGTTATTTTTGTTCAGTGTATATAGCATTTGTAAACACTGTTAGTCTACACCTGTTGTTTACAAAGCATGAAAATGAAGCCATCTGAAATGAAACCATCAAGTGATATATTTAAACAAATGCAAGTCTGTCATTGAACAACCCCATGCCACGATTAGATAGTAAAAAAACAACATATCTTTCTTAAGTTTCTTTAAACAACAAAAAGAAGCGGTCGCTGATTGGTTGAATTTCTGAAAATGTTTATATAGCGTTTTGGAAAGAATCCCTTCACGTGAGGGAGGGAAAGAAGCGGCCGCTGATTGGTTGAATACCGGGGAGGGGGGCGAGATGGTTGGAGTTGTCAACAAATCACATGACAGGAAATATGATGCCAAGTTTTGAAGATATATAAAGGGATCTGTGCATTTGAACAGCAGCATAAATACACCCATTTCACAATGTTCATGTCAACAACCGAATGACCAATGCTGCACATGCGGCCACCGTTCTGAACAAAATAGATTCTACTATTTAGAACGAACGGCCAGCTCGCGAATGAACGAGTGCACCAGGCAGAACGCAACAAACAATAAGTGAAAACACATCTAACTGGGGCTAGCTAGCTAACAAAATGTCACAAAGCATGATGCGCTAACCAGTTAATGTTCATTCTGAAATAACGTAAATTTGTTCTTAACTGACTAAAAAATAAAATCATGTCGCCCTGTCACCTACAGTTGAACCTGACAAACAACGCCAGGGGAAGACATTAAAATTGGTCATGCTTTTTCGTCCTACCAGATCCGTGATGAGATGGCTCTTGCTAGTGTAACCATCTGCCCTTTTTGGATGTAGTTGTCCGGTTTCTCAGGTCCCAGGCTCCTATAAATGGGGTACTCGGTTTTAAAACAGACATTCAACAGACATTCGCTATTAGCCTATTTAAAGGTTGACAACAATTTACATTCCTCTCTGATTACTACGAAGGATCGTTCACGAGCAAATGTTTTTGTTCGGAACCGGGCATATAAAGTCAAGTGTTGATTTGAAAGAAATAAACATTCATAAACAATTGCATTTAAATCTCTTGCAAATTGTAAAAGAACAACAACATCTGTCCTACTTTTGAAACCTTTGATTTGCATAAAATAACAAGTGTTCATTTGATAGAAATAATCAAATCATATAAAAATGCATTTCAATCTGTTGTTTGCAGTAACTTTTGAATTGGTTTTCATAGAAACATCAAAACAAGTGCAAAATATTCTAAAAACATCTGGGAAAGATACTCAAAGAAGAAACATATACTTTAGTTGGAGAAACAGAATGGAAACAGGAAGGAAGAAAACAGGGCGGAATGACATCAAGAAGAGGACAACAGAATGCAGACAATATTTAAACATTTCATGATTAATCCTGTCGTCATGGCTTCACCCTGTTATTATATAGAAAACCACTGTCTCCTTCCTAGAAAACGTCATCCTTCTAAGCTGTAAACCATTTGTCAACAGTATCTATTGAATCTCAAATGCTCCAACAGTATGCCGCGTTAGGCTATAAACCCCACAGCGCATGTGCAAAGCTTTGTGGAAAAGGAATTAAACCCCAGTGTGACGTTTGACAATCCGCGTCACAGTTCACAACATTAACGAATGTTGAATGTCAACACTTCATTTTATAATCCACTGACATGGCAGTTTCTGAAACATTTCAACATTTATTTTTTCAATATTTTCAATAAACTACTAACCTAAGTAGCCCACATGCCACTGGGTGAGATACGTTTTCGTTGTTTTTAGGCAGAATTATATGAGGTTTTATTATGTGTTGTTGCCGGTGCGTCTTGGTCAATGTATTATTAGTAGATTAGCAGACGCTCTTATTCAGAGCGACTCATAGGAGCAATTAGGTTTAAGTACCTTGCTCAAGGGCACATCGGTAGATTTGTCACCTAGTCGGCTCTGGCATTCGAACCACCAACACTCTTAACCACTAGGCCACCTGCCTAATGGGCAGGTCAGCCCTGGAGGAAAGTATTGGCTGTAAAGAAGGAGGAGAAAACATAACATCTGGTTGTTTTTAAATGACTTCTTATGACACTGTTTGAATAAACAATGTAATTCATATTTTTCCAATCAGCGTTACCCACTCCAGTCAGCAGATGGCGATATGAGTCTTTCAGGTGATGCCTCTTGCGTGACGTATAATCTAGTGGACGGACAGGAAGGCTTCAACTGCGACAACAGGATTGGATTCAACCACCTCGGTAGCAAACATAAAACCGAAACATTGAAGCGATTTAGACCAATCTTGTCTATATTAATCTGTATTTTTAACATTCTGTTTACGTATTTACTAGTTAACAAACGTAATTTGCTTGTTATATGACATTTGTTAATTTGTTAAATTGATACTGAGTCTATCACTTCTAGTCGCTAACTAGCTAACATCCCCGACCATGAGCTCACTAAACTACTCATCCCCTGCTAATGAAGAGGTCTGCTGGACGGAGAAAGAAGCTCTGGGGCTGAACATTATCGTAAAAGAAGAAGAAGATGATATTCCAGTGGATGGAGAGGAAGAACCTTTTGGAGTTAAAGTGGAAGAGGGGGAGGTAGAACCGTTTAGAATTATAAAGGAGGAAGATGAGGCTATCGCATCGAAAGAAAAGGAGGATGATCTGGTGAAAGAAGAGAAAGAACCTTTTGGAGTGAAAGAGGAAGAGGAGGCTATCGCAATAAAAGAGGAAGATGTTTTGGGAGTGAAAGAGGAGGAGGCTGAAGATGAGGAGGCTGAAGATGAGGAGGCTGAAGATGAGGAGGCTGAAGATGAGGAGGCTGAAGATGAGGAGGCTGAAGATGAGGAGACTGAAGATCTGAATAACACCAGTGAGTATTATCTTTAAAAACAGGGGCATAGACTCTGGACTTGTTAAACTAATGTGTTTTTTAAGGGGTATTCTACTGTAGTTCTACACATGAATATGTTCAGTGCTGTAGGAATTGTTGAATAAGCAATCTGTGATTGGTAAATGCAGGGTGGGTATAATTTGTCGAACGTTCCAACAGGAATCTGTTCCAAAATCGTAATGTACAAGGATGCCAACAAACGCCGCTTACAAAGTAGCATGGTCAATTCACCTAGCTAACACGCTGCCGAATAAGCATAAACTCACCACGTAGCTTATTCTTAATGTTTGTCCGTAGGCTACCAGAGTGGATTAACGTGGTGAGTGAAACACGTAATGTAATAGCCCACTCCCTCCCCGGTATCATATTCTGCCTCTATACAACTTTGTAGGCGTTTTTGTTACAGATTCCTGTTTTTGTTACAGATTCCTGTTTTTGTTACAGATTCCTGTTTTTGTTACAGATTCCTGTTGGAACGTTCCACAAATCATACCCACCTGTATATACATTTTAAAAAACGTTTTAAATGAACGATATATAGGCCTGGCTTAGCCCGTTCATAGACGCTAACTAGCCTACACTTGGTGCCCTCGGGAAAACGGTATCTTGTTTACGGAGGGAGTTTTGTTCAGAGCAACTGTGCTCGGTTTGTACGTTAACACCGAACGCTTGCTGTACGGTCCTGGAAACATAAGCAGCGTATATTTTACATCAACAATAATTACTTTTCAAAAAAACAAAAGAAGTGTTCTCAAGAGTTTAACCTAACCTAGCCTTAGACCTCTTTTCTTTAATTACTTCATTTATTAATAAGACGGGTCTAATGACGGTCAATAACGATTCGCATTCGAGGTATGACGTTTACGTTATGTTTACGGCATCACGTCTAAAATCTGTATCTGTGTAGCCGCACTTGTTCGACGTTAGAATTAATATCCATTGTCAGTTCAGTTTTAAAAGGTCGTTCCTTACGTCACTGAGCGCTGCCCAGGAAAGAATTCAATCCTATTGTTAGATGTTAGATTTTATATCTTATTGATGTGCCACTGACTCGCCCATGGATTGCTGTTTAATTTGTATTTTTAAATGTGTGTGTGGGGGTAGATCAGCTTTAATATTCTAGATTGTGGCTTCTTTCAATGTAATCGTCTGCTTCATTTCCAATCCCCCATATATTTTCTTGTAAATGTATATACATTTATATAGTGTATATATATATACACACACACAGAAGTAGAACTCACCAATAACATTTTAACTCTTAACTCTCTAAGCTGTAAACACAAATCATGAGCAAGAAATCAAATAGTGCAAGTCAATATGCGTTATAACTGTTGGCCTAATGGCACATCACAGTTGGGGTAGTTGTTGTCTTACAAGCCAGAAAGACAAGTCTGTCTAAGGTCTCTGGCTTTAAAGCTGCCCTGTGGCAGGTCACTACGCTGCCACCTGTGCTAAAAACACACTCTGAGGGGGAGCTGGTCGCAGGAATGCACAGGGAGGGCTTTGCCAGGTGGATGACTTGGGGATTTTTTTTTGGGTGGATCTTCCACCAGTCCAGTGGATTTGGTTTCACTGTCAGCATCAGGAGACTGAAGGTAGCAGCTGAGTTCCTTTTCTACCAGCTGGATTTCAGTAAGACCTGTGTTGGTGGAACACGGCTTCTTGAAAAAACTGCCCAGTGACTTTTCTCTTTGTAGCTGGTAGTTGTGGTGAAGCAGCAGCGACGTCTCTCTGTGCTGGACTTGGGTTTGTCCCTCGTTGACCATCTCTGAGACAGCTCTTATGTGGCCCACCTTCTCCTCTTTGATGTAATGTGTTTTAAACCGAGGGTTGACCAACGAGGCGATGTCCACGAGGTCATCTGTGGCTAGGTCATTATATTTCTCATTCAGATAGTCCATGACTACCGTTTTGATGGTTTGGGTGAACTCTGTTTCACCATCATCAGGTTTCATGACCTCTGTATTGAACAGGTGTAGTACTGACTTCAGGTAAGACACACTGACATAAGACTCACCAGACAGAGCATCTGGGAATTCTAGGAGTGGGGTTTCAATCCCCGCTTGATGGACTCAAGAACATCTATATCTGTGTAGGTGGGAGCTAAGTGCCAGGTCTTCTTGTCACTGGACAAGACCTGTGAAATGTCTTTCTCCTGCTCCAGGACTCTTTGCACCATGTTTTGACGTGATCCCCAGCTGGTAGGCGACTCTGTCACCAACTTGTGCTAGGGTAGGTGGTGTTCTTTTTATTTTATTTTTTACTCCCTTATTTTCCTCCCCAATTTCGTGGTATCCAATTGTTAGTAGTTACTATCTTGTCTCATCGCTACAACTCCCGTACGGGCTCGGGAGAGACGAAGGTCGAAAGCACAAGGTTGTGGTCTTTTTGACCAACTGTCACGTCTCTTATTCTTTTTCCACCAATAGGAAAAGGCACCTACCACTTTGTTACACACTCCAGTTGCTCGATCCACCCGTTTGTCTCTACCCCACTCTCTCTAAGAGAAATCAAGAGATTTTAATAAAATGTTAAAATCACAGCAATCCCTTTAGTTAATGTACAAATGTCATTTAACATTGTCAGTTGATGGGGGGGGGGGGAATGCACATTTAGTTTCATCTAACCAATCACTTCAATATACACAATTGACAAGGTTACTTACCAATGGCCAAGTGCAGACGATGTCCAAAACATTGCAGTCGGGTCCATTTGTTGATTTGAGACGCCTTCATCACGTTCGCACCTCTATCCGTTGTAATGCAGACCTGTCTGTCTTGACTGAGTCCCCAGGAGGCGAGAGCGTCAACGAGCCCCTCTGCTATAGCTTCACCCGTGTGCTCGTCGGGAAAGTATGTTTGAAGGCATTTATTTAGAATCAATCAATCAAGTTTATTTATTATTATTATTTATTATTTATCAGTATAGTGGGTAGATTCCAGTCTTTGTCAGTATAGTGGGTAGATTCCAGTCTCTGTCAGTATAGTGGGTAGATTCCAGTCTCTGTCAGTATAGTGGGTAGATTCCAGTCTCTGTCAGTATAGTGGGTAGATTCCAGTCTTTGTCAGTATAGTGGGTAGATTCCAGTCTTTGTCAGTATAGTGGGTAGATTCCAGTCTTTGTCAGTATAGTGGGTAGATTCCTCTCTTTGTCAGTGTAGTGGGTAGATTCCTCTCTTTATCAGTATAGTGGGTAGATTCCTCTCTATCAGTATAGTAGGTATCAGTATAGTAGGTAGAGTCCAGTCTTTGTCAGTATAGTGGGTAGATTCCAGTCTCTGTCAGTATAGTGGGTAGATTCCAGTCTTTGTCAGTATAGTGGGTAGATTCCTCTCTTTATCAGTATAGTAGGTATCAGTATAGTGGGTAGATTCCAGTCTTTGTCAGTATAGTGGGTAGATTCCTCTCTTTGTCAGTATAGTGGGTAGATTCCTCTCTTTGTCAGTATAGTGGGTAGATTCCAGTCTCTGTCAGTATAGTGGGTAGATTCCAGTCTCTGTCAGTATAGTGGGTAGATTCCAGTCTCTGTCAGTATAGTGGGTAGATTCCAGTCTTTGTCAGTATAGTGGGTAGATTCCAGTCTGTGTCAGTATAGTGGGTAGATTCCAGTCTTTGTCAGTATAGTGGGTAGATTCCAGTCTCTGTCAGTATAGTGGGTAGATTCCAGTCTTTGTCAGTATAGTGGGTAGATTCCTCTCTTTGTCAGTGTAGTGGGTAGATTCCAGTCTCTGTCAGTATAGTGGGTAGATTCCAGTCTCTGTCAGTATAGTGGGTAGATTCCTCTCTTTATCAGTATAGTAGGTATCAGTATAGTGGGTAGATTCCAGTCTTTGTCAGTATAGTTGGTAGATTCCAGTCTCTGTCAATATAGTGGGTAGATTCCAGTCTCTGTCAGTATAGTGGGTAGATTCCTCTCTTTGTCAGTATAGTGGGTAGATTCCTCTCTTTATCAGTATAGTAGGTATCAGTATAGTAGGTAGATTCCAGTCTCTGTCAGTATAGTGGGTAGATTCCAGTATGTGTCAGTATAGTGGGTAGATTCCAGTCTTTGTCAGTATAGTGGGTAGATTCCAGTCTCTGTCAGTATAGTGGGTAGATTCCAGTCTGTGTCAGTATAGTGGGTAGATTCCAGTCTCTGTCAGTATAGTGGGTAGATTCCAGTCTTTGTCAGTATAGTGGGTAGATTCCAGTCTTTGTCAGTATAGTGGGTAGATTCCAGTCTTTGTCAGTATAGTGGGTAGATTCCAGTCTCTGTCAGTGTAGTGGGTAGATTCCAGTCTTTGTCAGTGTAGTGGGTAGATTCCAGTCTTTGTCAGTGTAGTGGGTAGATTCCAGTCTTTGTCAGTATAGTGGGTAGATTCCAGTCTCTGTCAGTATAGTGGGTAGATTCCAGTCTTTGTCAGTGTAGTGGGTAGATTCCAGTCTTTGTCAGTGTAGTGGGTAGATTCCAGTCTTTGTCAGTATAGTGGGTAGATTCCAGTCTTTGTCAGTATAGTGGGTAGATTCCAGTCTTTGTCAGTATAGTGGGTAGATTCCAGTCTTTGTCAGTATAGTGGGTAGATTCCAGTCTGTCAGTGTAGTGGGTAGATTCCAGTCTTTGTCAGTGTAGTGGGTAGATTCCAGTCTCTGTCAGTGTAGTGGGTAGATTCCAGTCTCTGTCAGTATAGTGGGTAGAGTCCAGTCTTTGTCAGTATAGTGGGGTAGATTCCAGTCTGTGTCACTATAGTGGGTAGTGAGGCTAATATAAGACTCTGACGTGCGACTAGACCACAGATCGGTATTAGTAGCAAAATACGTCAAATCTGTCTTGAGCAGTTCCTCAACTTTTTCCCTACACTCGGCGTAGAGTTTAGGCAGTGCGATGTGAGAGAAATGTTTGCGGCCAGGGAGCACGTACCTGGGGTCAATTCAATGGATAAGCCTCTTGAAACCTTCCTTTTTCTACTGTGCTAATTGGTAGCACGTCCTTAGCAATGCAATGCCTAATAGAATGTGTGATGTCTGTCTTTTCCATGTTTGCTCGTAGGGCATAAACGCTGTCAGTGTTGACTGCTTCGGGCGAACATCCCTAGATTGGCTGGTGCTTGAGCGGCGTTTATCAATACCGTGGCGCAAACTCAAACTTTCTGCATGTTCCAAAGAGTGATTTAGCTTCAGATGTTGAAAAAGGTTTGTCGTATTACCAGACTTGGTAGACACCTGTCTACGGCACAATTTGCACAGAACATTGCTCTGCTCTCTGTCTGACTTCAAAAAGCCAAACCACTTCCAAATTACTGAAACAGTTGGACCCTTTTTATCAATCATTTCTACGTTGGAAGCTGCTTCTTCTCCATGGCTATCACTGCCACTGTTTTCACCTACATCACTCCTTCTCCATGGCTATCACTGCCACTGTTTTCACCTACATCACTCCTTCTCCATGGCTATCACTGCCCCTGTTTTCACCTACATCACTCCTTCTCCATGGTTATCACTGTCCCTGTTTTCACCTACATCACTCCTTCTCCATGGTTATCACTGTCCCTGTTTTCACCTACATCACTCCTTCTCCATGGCTATCACTGTCCCTGTTTTCACCTACATCACTCCTTCTCCATGGCTATCACTGCCCCTGTTTTCACCTACATCACTCCTTCTCCATGGCTATCACTGCCCCTGTTTTCACCTACATCACTCCTTCTCCATGGCTATCACTGCCCGTTTTCACCTACATCACTCCTTCCCCATGGCTATCACTGCCCGTTTTCACCTACATCACTCCTTCTCCATGGCTATCACTGCCCCTGTTTTCACCTACATCACTCCTTCTCCATGGCTATCACTGCCACTGTTTTCACCTACATCACTCCTTCTCCATGGTTATCACTGCCCCTGTTTTCACCTACATCACTCCTTCTCCATGGCTATCACTGCCACTGTTTTCACCTACATCACTCCTTCTCCATGGTTATCACTGCCCCTGTTTTCACCTACATCACTCCTTCTCCATGGCTATCACTGCCCCTGTTTTCACCTACATCACTCCTTCTCCATGGCTATCACTGCCACTGTTTTCACCTACATCACTCCTTCTCCATGGCTATCACTGCCCCTGTTTTCACCTACATCACTCCTTCTCCATGGCTATCACTGCCCCTGTTTTCACCTACATCACTCCTTCTCCATGGCTATCACTGTCCCTGTTTTCACCTACATCACTCCTTCTCCATGGCTATCACTGTCCCTGTTTTCACCTACATCACTCCTTCTCCATGGCTATCACTGTCCCTGTTTTCACCTACATCACTCCTTCTCCATGGCTATCACTGCCCCTGTTTTCACCTACATCACTCCTTCTCCATGGCTATCACTGCCCCTGTTTTCACCTACATCACTCCTTCTCCATGGCTATCACTGCCCGTTTTCACCTACATCACTCCTTCCCCATGGCTATCACTGCCCGTTTTCACCTACATCACTCCTTCTCCATGGCTATCACTGTCCCTGTTTTCACCTACATCACTCCTTCTCCATGGCTATCACTGCCCCTGTTTTCACCTACATCACTCCTTCTCCATGGCTATCACTGCCCCTGTTTTCACCTACATCACTCCTTCTCCATGGCTATCATTGTCCCTGTTTTCACCTACATCACTCCTTCTCCATGGCTATCACTGTGACTGTTTTCGCCTACATCACACATTTTTCGTGGTTAATAGTGGCTACTTCACTCGGTGCTAAGTGGTTTTTAGTGGGCGTATACCTCTCCATGTGCATATTGTCACTTCTCCGCACGTTTCTGCTGTCACAGAGGTGAAATGGACTGCTGTACCTACATTTTCCATAATGTTGATATAGAATAATTATCTAAATGTTTTTATATCGTTATTGAGGGAAGTAATTACTCGTTATTGATATTGATTTATCGCCCAGCCCTGCTACAAGCTTGGCACATCTGTATTTGGGGAGTTTCTCACATTCTTCTCTGCAGATCCTCTCAAGCTCTGTCAGGTTGGATGGGGAGCGTCGCTGCACAGCTATTTTCAGGTCTCTCCAGAGATGTTCAATCAGGTTCAAGTCCGGGCTCTTGCTGGGCCACTCAAGGACATTGAGACTTGTCCCAAAGCCACTCCTTTGTTGTTTTGGCTATGTGCTTAGGGTCGTTGTCCTGTTGGAAGGTGAACCTTCGCCCCAGTCTGAGGTCCTGAGCGGTCTGGAGCAGGTTTTCATCAAGGCTCTCTCTGTACTTTTCTCTGTTCATCTTTCCCTCAATCCTGACTAGTCTCTCAGTCCCTGAAACTGAAAAACATCCCCACAGCATGATGCTGCCACCAACATGCTTCACTGTGGGGATCGTACCAGATTTCCTCCAGGCGTGACTCTTGGCATTCAGGCCAAAGAGTTCAATGTTGGTTTCATCAGACCAGAGAATCTTGTTTCTCATGGTCTGAGAGTCATTTAGGTGCCTTTTGGCCAACTTGAAGCGGGCTGTCATGTGCCTTTTACTGAGGAGTGGCTTCCGTCTGCCACTCTACCATAAAGGCCTGTTTGGTGGAGTGCTGCAGAGGTGGGAGAACCTTCTAGAAGGACAACCATCTCCACAGAGGAGCTCTGTCAGTGACCATTGGGTTCTTGGTTATGTCCCTGACTCAGCCTATTCTCCCCCGATTGCTCAGTTTTCCCAGGCAGCCAGCTCTAAGAAGATCAATCAATCAATTGTATTTATGGAGCCCTTTTTACATCAGCAGATGTAAAATAACTGCCTTCATTTAGCTGGACCCCAGGAAGACCATAATACATCCAAATACAAAGTGCTGTACAGAAGCCCAGCCTAAAACCCCAAACAGCAAGCAATGGAGATGTAGAAGCATGTTGGCTAGGAAAAAACTCCCTAGAAACGCAGGAACCTAGAAAGAAACCTAGAGAGGAACCAGGCTCTAAGGGATGGCCAGTTCTCTTCTGGCTGTGCCGGGTGGAGATTATATGAGTACACGGCCATTTAAGGCCAGGTTGTTCTTCAAGATGTTCATAGATGACCATCAGGGTCAAATAATAATCACAGTGGTTGTAGAGGGTGTAACAGGTCAGTACCGCAGGAGTAAATGTCAGTTGGCTTTTCATAGCTGAGCATTCAGAGGTCGAGACAGCAGGTGCAGTAGAAAGAGAGAGTCGAAAACAGCTGGTCTGCGACAAGGTAGCACGTCCAGTGAACAGGTCAGGGTTCCCTAGCCACAGGCAGAATAGTTGAAACTGGAGCAGCAGCACGACCAGGTGGACTGGGGACAGCCAGGAGTCATCAGGCCATGTAGTCCTGAGGCATGGCCTCAGGTCCTCCGTGAGGGGAGGGAGAGAGAATTCGAGGGAGCATACTTAAATTGACACAGGACACAAGATAAGACAGGAGAATTACACCAGATATAACAGACTGACCCTAGCCCCCTGGCACATAGGCAGCTGTGGCCCCGTCCAAAGATACCCCCAGACAGGGCCAACCAGGCATTATATAACCCCACCCACTTTGCCAAAGCACAGCCCCCACACTACTAGTAGGATATTAACAGACCACCAACTTACTACCCTGAGACAAGGCTGAGTATAGCCCACAAAGATCTCCAACTACAACAACCTTAAATGACATACCAGCTAGACAAAAAAGAAGCCTTCAGATTCAATTCCTCTGACAATAAACTCAAATAATCAAAAGGAAAACAAAATCGAAATTCAGTTTTAGAATCTACAACGGACTAGAATCCTCCAGTGATGACAGTACCCATTACATTATCACAGAGGACTGGATAATAATAATAATATATAGTACCCATTACATTATCACAGAGGACTGGATAATAATAATATATAGTACCCATTACATTATCACAGAGGACTGGATAATAATAATATATAGTACCCATTACATTATCACAGAGGACTGGATAATAATAATATATAGTACCCATTACATTATCACAGAGGACTGGATAATAATAATATATAGTACCCATTTCATTATCACAGAGGACTGGATAATAATAATATATAGTACCCATTACATTATCACAGAGGACTGGATAATAATAATATATAGTACCCATTACATTATCACAGAGGACTGGGTAATAATAATATATAGTACCCATTACATTATCACAGAGGACTGGATAATAACTAGTACCCATTACATTATCACAGAGGACTGGATAACAATAATATATAGTACCCATTACATTATCACAGAGGACTGGATAATAATAATATATAGTACCCATTACATTATCACAGAGGACTGGATAATAATAATATATAGTACCCATTACATTATCACAGAGGACTGGATAATAATAATATATAGTACCCATTTCATTATCACAGAGGACTGGATAATAATAATATATAGTACCCATTACATTATCACAGAGGACTGGATAATAATAATATATAGTACCCATTACATTATCACAGAGGACTGGGTAATAATAATATATAGTACCCATTACATTATCACAGAGGACTGGATAATAACTAGTACCCATTACATTATCACAGAGGACTGGATAACAATAATATATAGTACCCATTACATTATCACAGAGGACTGGATAATAATAATATATAGTACCCATTACATTATCACAGAGGACTGGATAATAATAATATATAGTACCCATTACATTATCACAGAGGACTGGATAATAATAATATATAGTACCCATTACATTATCACAGAGGACTGGATAATAACTAGTACCCATTACATTATCACAGAGGACTGGATAATAACTAGTACCCATTACATTATCACAGAGGACTGGATAATAATAATATATAGTACCCATTACATTATCACAGAGGACTGGATAATAATAATATATAGTACCCATTACATTATCACAGAGGACTGGATAATAATAATATATAGTACCCATTACATTATCACAGAGGACTGGATAATAATAATAGATAGTACCCATTACATTATCACAGAGGACTGGATAATAATAATATATAGTACCCATTACATTATCACAGAGGACTGGATAATAATAATATATAGTACCCATTACATTATCACAGAGGACTGGATAATAATAATATATAGTACCCATTACATTATCACAGAGGACTGGATAATAATAATAGATAGTACCCATTACATTATCACAGAGGACTGGATAATAATAATAGATAGTACCCATTACATTATCACAGAGGACTGGATAATAATAATATATAGTACCCATTACATTATCACAGAGGACTGGATAATAATAATACACTGCTCAAAAAAATAAAGGGAACACTTAAACAACACAATGTAACTCCAAGTCAATCCCACTTCTGTGAAATCAAACTGTCCACTTAGGAAGCAACACTGATTGACAATAAATTTCACATGCTGTTGTGCAAATGGAATAGACAAAAGGTGGAAATTATAGGCAATTGGCAAGACACCCCCAATAAAGGAGTGGTTCTGCAGGTGGTGACCACAGACCACTTCTCAGTTACTATGCTTCCTGGCTGATGTTTTGGTCACTTTTGAATGCTGGCGGTGCTCTCACTCTAGTGGTAGCATGAGACGGAGTCTACAACCCACACAAGTGGCTCAGGTAGTGCAGCTCATCCAGTAATATCTTTCTAGCCGCAAGAATGAAAACAATAACGAGACACTGACGATCACCTCCAATACCTCCTGGACCAACAACATCCATCACCTCCAATACCTCCTGGACCAACAATATCCATCACCTCCAATACCTCCTGGACCAACAACACCCATCACCTCCAATACCTCCTGGACCAACAACACCCATCACCTCCAATACCTCCTGGACCAACAACACCCATCACCTCCAATACCTCCTGGACCAACAACACCCATCACCTCCAATACCTCCTGGACCAACAACACCCATCACCTCCAATACCTCCTGGACCAACAACACCCATCACTTCCAATACCTCCTGGACCAACAACACCCATCACCTCCAATACCTCCTGGACCAACAACACCCATCACCTCCAATACCTCCTGGACTGGACCAACAACACCCATCACCTCCAATACCTCCTGGACTGGACCAACAACACCCATCACCTCCAATACCTCCTGGACCAACAACACCCATCACCTCCAATACCTCCTGGACCAACAACACCCATCACCTCCAATACCTCCTGGACCAACAACACCCATCACCTCCAATACCTCCTGGACCAACAACACCCATCACCTCCAATACCTCCTGGACCAACAACACCCATCACCTACAATACCTCCTGGACCAACAACGCCCATCACCTCCAATACCTCCTGGACCAACAACGCCCATCACCTCCAATACCTCCTGGACCAACAACGCCCATCACCTCCAATACCTCCTGGACCAACAACGCCCATCACCTCCAATACCTCCTGGACCAACAACGCCCATCACCTCCAATACCTCCTGGACCAACAACGCCCATCACCTCCAATACCTCCTGGACCAACAACGCCCATCACCTCCAATACCTCCTGGACCAACAACACCCACCACCTCCAATACCTCCTGGACCAACAACACCCATCACCTCCAATACCTCCAGGACCAACAACACCCATCACCTCCAATACCTCCTGGACCAACAACACCCATCACCTCCAATACCTCCTGGACCAACAACACCCATCACCTCCAATACCTCCTGGACCAACAACACCCACCACCTCCAATACCTCCTGGACCAACAACACCCATCACCTCCAATACCTCCAGGACCAACAACACCCATCACCTCCAATACCTCCTGGACCAACAACATCCATCACCTCCAATACCTCCTGGACCAACAATATCCATCACCTCCTATACCTCCTGGACTGGACCAACAATACCCATCACCTCCAATACCTCCTGGACTGGACCAACAACACCCATCACCTCCAATACCTCCTGGACCAACAACACCCATCACCTCCAATACCTCCTGGACTGGACCAACAACACCCATCACCTCCAATACCTCCTGGACTGGACCAACAATACCCATCACCTCCAATACCTCCTGGACTGGACCAACAACACCCATCACCTCCAATACCTCCTGGACCAACAACATCCATCACCTCCAATACCTCCTGGACCAACAATATCCATCACCTCCAATACCTCCTGGACCAACAACACCCATCACCTCCAATACCTCCTGGACTGGACCAACAACACCCATCACCTCCAATACCTCCTGGACTGGACCAACAATACCCATCACCTCCAATACCTCCTGGACCAACAACACCCATCACCTCCAATACCTCCTGGACCAACAACACCCATCACCTCCAATACCTCCTGGACCAACAACACCCATCACCTCCAATACCTCCTGGACCAACAACATCCATCACCTCCAATACCTCCTGGACCAACAACACCCATCACCTCCAATACCTCCTGGACCAACAACACCCATCACCTCCAATACCTCCAGGACCAACAACACCCATCACCTCCAATACCTCCAGGACCAACAACACCCATCACCTCCAATACCTCCTGGACCAACAACACCCATCACCTCCAATACCTCCTGGACCAACAACACCCATCACCTCCAATACCTCCTGGACTTGACCAACAACATCCATCACCTCCAATACCTCCTGGACTTGACCTACAACATCCATCACCTCCAATACCTCCTGGACTTGACCAACAACACCCACGACATGGAAAAAAATGTGACAGTTTGCTTGAAACTGGACCCCTTTGTAAATAGCTTGACAAAATGGACATCATATATTAACCATAACATATCGGAACCTGTCCATACAATAGACCAGATTACAGACCAATGAAACACACTTAAAGGATGCACATGGGAAGAGGGAGGGGCTCCCATCATCCTAGACAAATGTATATGTTTAAAAATAAATCATATTTGTATTTTTTTTAATAATATTGGGGAAATTATATTATTTTATACTAATTGCTTAGAATTTATTTTTTTTTATTTTTTTTAAGATGGGAGTTATTATTTTATGCCCAATAGAAATAAATGGTAAATAATGTATTTAGCAGGTGTTGAGGTTTCATTCAGGGTCATTCTTTAGTCCACACAGTAGCAAAAGGTTTTGCAACAGAAGACAAAAACCCTCCCCATTTTGTCCCTCCCAGTTTCGGCCCGTTTGCTTCAGTTGAATTTCTATTAAACATGACCTTGATCTCTCTGTTATACTAAATAATCTGTTTTTGACAGGAGAGAGGCCAGACACAGAGGAACCAGAGCCAGAGACGTCCAAACAAGCAAGACCACACCACTGCTCCCTCTGTGGAAAGAGTTTTAGCCAGTTAATGAATCTGAAAAGACATGAGAGAACACACATAGGAGATAAGCCTCATCACTGCTCCCATTGTGGAAAGAGTTTTACCCGATTAGAACACCAGAAAAAACACGAGAGAACACACACAGGAGAGAAACCTTTCCAATGCTCCCAGTGTGGAAATAATTTTACCCGGTTAGGGAGCTTGAATGAGCATAAGAGAATTCACACAGGAGAGAAACCTTTCCACTGTTCCCTGTGTGGAAAGAATTTTACCTGGTTAGCGAGCCTGAATGAACACAAGAAAATTCACACAGGAGAGAAACCTTTCCACTGCTCCCAGTGTGGAAAGAATTTTGCCCGGTTATGGAACCTAAAGGAGCATGAAAGAATACACACCGGAGAGAAGATATACAAATGTTCTCAATGTGGAAAGAGTTTTACCTGGTTAGGTGATCTGAAAAGACATAACAGGACACACACAGGAGAGAAGCCTTAGCAATGCTCCCACTGTGGAAAGAGATTCACCCGGGTTGGGAGCATAAAAATACATTCGGGAGCGAAACCTCATCAATGCTCTCTATTTGGAAAGAGATTTACCTGGTTAAGGCGACTGAAAGAACATGAACAAATCCACACCTGATAGAATGTTATCAATGCTCCCAATGTGGAAGGATATTTACACAGTTAGGGAAAGACCATGAGGGAACACACAGACAAGAAACCTTACCACGCCATGTTTTTTTATGCCACATTAACTCAATTATACATGTAATAATGTAACATGTTTTTTTTTAAACATGAATTGAATATATAGTATGTCTGTTTTAAATGTAGAATACGTCAGTTTCATCTGCATGTAATGGAGGAGTATTAATACCTGGGTGTTGTACTTGACCAGGCTTACAGTGGGGAGAAATGCACAGATAAAGATAGCAGAGGCTCTACAGTTTTTTTGATTATCCAGATGCCACAATATCACATAATCACAGAGGCTGTCACAGTGGAAGAGGAGGAGACTGTCACATTAGAAGAAGAGGTGGATTTTATAGTGAAAGAAGAGAAAGGACCTTTTGAAGAGGAGACAGGAGACTGGAGATCTGATTAACACTAGTGAGTACTGTCTTAAAAACAGGACCACAAACTCTGCCATTGTTCAACTAATGTGATTTTTAGGAGGCATTCTATTGACGTTTTACACTTTAATATGTTATTCAGGGATGTGTTCAGTACGGGAGAACAGTGTTCAGCGTTTAATTAAACAGTGTGATTGGTGGCCCAGAGATTGTGTTTTCAAATGGTCACACCCATATTAAAGGAGAATTGTGCATTTTTTTACATTTCTTTTTACAACCAAATGTATATTTTTGATGTAAGTGTTATAGAAGGTTCCAGACACTTGTTCTTGAGAAACTTACCCCAACCATTGACTAGGGGTGGACACAGTTATTTGAATATTCTTTACATCAAAAACCTTACATTCTCTGTGACATTTCTACATACAAGGATACAAGGATAGTCTATGACAGTTTTATGAGTGCACCCTGTAAAAAATACATACCGGTAGATGACACACTTTTCATACTTGTAGCTTCTTGTCAGCCAATCAAAGCAGCTCTACAGTCAGAGACTCCATGTTTATTACAATTACAGAATGAAGTTGGTTAAATGACAAGGAGTCGGCTACAATTATCAACCAACAGGTGGGCTGTTGTTTAATCTGAATGGAGTTGTTGTAGACATGGACAGGTAATGCAGAGAAATAGCCTCTATTAGCCTAGCTAGCTAGCTAGCTTCTTTACACCGATTTGATGTAGTCAAAACAGACACTACCAGATGAGATGATAGATAACCTATGGCGGCAGGTTACCTAGTGGTTAGAGTGTTGGGCCAGTAACCGAAAGGTTGCTGGATCAAATCCCTGAGCTGACAAGGTGGCCGTCAATTGTAATTAAGAATTTGTTCTTAACTGACTTGTCTAGTTAAATAAAGGTTATATGAAAAAACAAGTTTGCTCAAGTTGGTTTGGCTACTCTCTCTCTCCGTGTCAGACAGACTGGTCCTCTGCTCCTCCTCATCCATCTCTACTCTCTCTCTCTCTCCGTGTCAGACAGACCGGTCCTCTACTCCTCCTCATCCATCTCTACTCTCTCTCTCCGTGTCAGACAGACCGGTCCTCTGCTCCTCCTCATCCATCTCTACTCTCTCTCTCTCTCTGTGTCAGACAGACCGGTCCTCTACTCCTCCTCATCCATCTCTACTCTCTCTCTCCGTGTCAGACAGACTGGTCCTCTGCTCCTCCTCATCCATCTCTACTCTCTCTCTCTCTCCGTGTCAGACAGACCGGTCCTCTGCTCCTCCTCATCCATCTCTACTCTCTCTCTCTCCATGTCAGACAGACCGGTCCTCTGCTCCTCCTCATCCATCTCTACTCTCTCTCTCTCCATGTCAGACAGACCGGTCCTCTACTCCTCCTCATCCATCTCTACTCTCTCTCTCCGTGTCAGACAGACCGGTCCTCTGCTCCTCCTCATCCATCTCTACTCTCTCTCTCTCCGTGTCAGACAGACCGGTCCTCTACTCCTCCTCATCCATCTCTACTCTCTCTCTCTCTCTCTCCGTGTCAGACAGACCGGTCCCTCTGCTCCTCCTCATCCATCTCTACTCTCTCTTTCTCTCTCCGTGTCAGACAGACCGGTCCTCTGCTCCTCCTCATCCATCTCTACTCTCTCTCTGTGTCAGACAGACCGGTCCTCTGCTCCTCCTCATCCATCTCTACTCTCTCTCTCTCTCCGTGTCAGACAGACCGGTCCTCTACTCCTCCTCATCCATCTCTACTCTCTCTCTCTCTCCGTGTCAGACAGACCGGTCCTCTACTCCTCCTCATCCATCTCTACTCTCTCTCTCTCCGTGTCAGACAGACCGGTCCTCTACTCCTCATCCATCTCTACTCTCTCTCTCTCCGTGTCAGACAGACCGGTCCTCTGCTCCTCCTCATCCATCTCTACTCTCTCTCTCTCTCCGTGTCAGACAGACTGGTCCCTCTGCTCCTTCCTCATCCTTCTGTGCTGAAACAACATTGAAGTAAAACATAAATAAGTTGCTCTTTAAAACTGTGTTTCCAATATCCTGATATCCCAGAATAATCTGGATATTAGTCCAATAGTGAAATAATTTCAAATGCCCTCCTCTACCATCAATTCATTTCCTCCTTGTTGTGCAGTATGGGGGTTCTGAACAAACATGGACAACGGCTCCAAAAACACCCAAATACGTCTTTTTAGAAACTGAAAAGATCTCAGTATCGTGATGAAAGTCTTTAGATGTTGGACACAAACTTTATCCACAATGTTATTATTCCATTTTGTTGCGACTCGAGCGATACCTCTCCGTCCATTCTACAGGTAACTGCCAAAATATAGGTAACACTAGTAAATGAGGGATACAAAGTACGCTATAAATGCAAAAGTATGCGGACACCCCTTCAAATTAGTGGATTTGGCTATTTCAGCCACACCCATTGCTGACGGGTGTATAAAATAGAGCACACAGCCATGCATTTTCCATAGACAAACATTGGCAGTAGAATGGCCCGTACTGAAGAGCTCAGTGACTTTCAACGTGGCACCGTCATAGGATGCCCCTGTTCCAATAAGTCAGTTTGTAAAAATGTTGTCCTGCTGGATTTGCCCCGGGTCAACTCTAAGTGCTGTTATTGTGAAGTGGAAACGTCTAGGAGCAACAATGGCTCAGCTGCGAAGTAGCAGGCCACACAAGCTCACAAAAAGGGACTGAACGCCAAGACACCGCCAATTCCTCCTGGACTGGACCAACAATACCAACAACATCCAGCACCTCCAATACCTCCTGGACTGGACCAACAACATCCAGCACCTCCAATACCTCCTGGACTGGACCAACAATACCAACAACATCCAGCACCTCCAATACCTCCTGGACTGGACCAACAACATCCAGCACCTCCAATACCTCCTGGACTGGACCAACAATACCAACAACATCCAGCACCTCCAATACCTCCTGGACCAACAATACCAACAACATCCAGCACCTCCAATACCTCCTGGACCAACAATACCAACAACATCCAGCACCTCCAATACCTCCTGGACCAACAACATCCATCACCTCCAATACCTCCTGGACCAACAATACCAACAACATCCAGCACCTCCAATACCTCCTGGACCAACAACATCCAGCACCTCCAATACCTCCTGGACTGGACCAACAACATCCACGACATGGAAAAAATGACAAAATGGACATCACATATGAACCAAGAGTCACAGGAACCTGTCCAAGCAACAGACCAGATTACAGATCAATGAAGCACATGAAGGATGCACATGGGAAGAGGGACACCAGGGTGAAGATGGAGGACCTCTCATTATCCTCGACAAAAGCTTTTCAGGGTCCTGTTGGTTCCAGACTTGGTGCATCGGGCTTTCTTCTGACACCGCCTGGTAGCAGAGTCTATGATTCTGGTGGTTGGAGTCTGATCATTTTGAGGGCTTTCTTCTGACACCGCCTGGTAGCAGAGTCTATGATTCTGGTGGTTGGAGTCTGATCATTTTGAGGGCCTTCTTCTGACACCCCCTGGTAGCAGAGTCTATGATTCTGGTGGTTGGAGTCTGATCATTTTGAGGTCCTTCCTCTGACACCGCCTGGTAGCAGAGAGAACAGTCTATGATTCTGGTGGCTGGAGTCTGATCATTTTGAGGGCCTTCCTCTGACACCGCCTGGTATAGAGGTCCTCGATGTGAATGGGGGAGTGCTCGGCCCTCCGTTCCCGTTTCCTGTAGTCCATGATCAGCTGAAGGAGAGGTTGTTGTAGAAACATTATATTCTTGTTTAAAATAAAAGTTAGACTGAAAATGACACAATACATTATTTATCATTCATTTCTATTGGGCACAAAATAATCTGAAACACAACCAAAACAAACCCGGAAATGCATACAACAAGTTTGTAGAGTGACAAGCTTAATGTAATCGTTACGTGCTATGAATATGGGACCATGAACTAAACATATACTTTAGACAACAGGGGTGACAATCACTTGGACCCCGATCTTTTTGAGAAGAAAACATATTGTTAAACAAAAATCTATTTTTCTGAACAATTGTATTAATATAAAATAATATAATTTTCTTTGAGACTGTAGTATAGCTCAGTATTCGCATTATTTATTTTATAGTATTTTTCTACTCATCTTTATCGAGGGCGCCAATCATTTTGGAGGTGACCCTGTCTACAAATGAGCAGAATCAAAAAGGGTCCCTTTTGAGATATTCATATTTTTTAAATGTTTAATAAAAGTAAGTGCAAAATTGTGTTCATATGAGGATTATAATGACAAGATGTTGTCTGTATCATGTAGGGGTCAGAGGTCATGGGGTCTGACAGTATAATGACTAGATGTTGTCTGTATCATGTAGGGGTCATGGGGTCTGACAGTATAATGACTAGATGTTGTCTGTATCATGTAGGGTTCAGAGGTCATGGGGTCTGACAGTATAATGACTAGATGTTGTCT
This sequence comes from Salvelinus fontinalis, assembly GCF_029448725.1. NCBI lineage: Eukaryota > Metazoa > Chordata > Actinopteri > Salmoniformes > Salmonidae > Salvelinus > Salvelinus fontinalis. Next base: position 169,036 of record NW_026600543.1, read on the forward strand.
GTATCATGTAGGGGTCATAGGTCATGGGGTCTGACAGTATAATGACTAGATGATGTCTGTATCATGTAGGGGTCAGAGGTCATGGGGTCTGACAGTATAATGACTAGATCTGACAGGAGGCATGTAGAGGTCTAAAAAGGGCCTAAAATGTCCACTTTCATCCTGATTTTCTCAGAAAGAGAATCTGAGAAAACAAAAATATTCTCCGGGGCTGGAATCTGCCTTTTATCGTGTGGAGGTTTCATTCAGGGTCATATTCATTTGTCCACACTGTAGCAAAAGGTGTTGCAAACAGAAGACAAAACCCCTTCCTGTTTCGTCCCTCCCCATTTCAGCCCGTTTGCTTCTGTTTCATTTCTATTGAATAGACCCTGATCTCTCTGTTAAACTAAATAATCTGTCTTTGGCAGGAGAGAGACCAGACTCAGAGGAACCAGAGCCAGAGATGTCCAAACCAGCAAGACGACACCACTGCTCACACTGTGGAAATAGTTTCACCCGGTTAGACAGCCTGAAACGACATGAAAGAACACACACAGGAGAGAAGCCTCATCACTGCTCCCACTGTGGAAAGCGATTTAGCCAGTTAGTGAACCTGAAAGAGCATAATAAATTGCACACAGAGGAGAAGCCTTACCATTGCTCCCTGTGTGAACAGAGTTTTAAACGGTTAGGGCACCTGAAAAGACATGAGAGAACACACATAGGAGATAAGCCTCATTGCTGCTCCAAGTGTGGAAAGACTTTTACCCGATTAGAACACCAGAAAGAACATGAGAGAACACACACAGAAGAGAAACCTTTTCAATGCTCCCAATGTGGAAAGAATTTCACCCGTTTAGAACACAAGAAAGAACATGAGAGAACACACACAGGAGAGAAACCTTTCCACTGCTCACAGTGTGGGAAGAATTTTACCCGGTTAGGGAGCCTGAATGAACATACAAAAATTCACACAGGAGAGAAACCGTTCCACTGCTCCCAGTGTGGAAAGAATTTTTGCCGGTTATGGAACCTAAAAATGCATAAGAGAATGCACACAGGGGAGAAGGCTTATCACTGCGCCCAGTGTGGAAAGAGTTTTAGGTGGTTATGGAACCTAAAGGAGCATGAAAAAATACACACCGGCGAGAAGATTTACCAATGTTCTCAATGTGGAAAGAGTTTTACCAGGTTAGGTGACCTGAAAAGACATGAGAGGACACACACAGGAGATAAGCCCCACCAATGCTTCCATTGTGGAAAGAGTTTTACAGAGTTAGGTAGCCTGAAAAAACATAGGGGACTGCACACTGGGGAGAAGCCGTACCACTGCTCCCAATGTGAAAATACTTTTACCCAGGTAAAACATCTGAAAAGACATGAGAGGACACACACAGGAGAGAGGCCTTTCCACTGCTCTCTGTGCGGAAAGAGTTTTTCAGAGTTGGGGAATCTGAAAAGACATGAGAGGACACACACAGGAGAGAAGCCTTAGCAATGCTTCCACTGTGGATAGAGATTTACCCTAGTTGGGAGCATGAAAATACATTCTGGAGCGAAAACTCATCAATGCTCTCCGTGTGGAAAGAGATTTACCTGGTTAAGGCGACTGAAAGAACATTTAAGAATCCACACCCGATAAAATGTTCTCAGTGCTCCCAGTGTGGAAAGATATTTACCCAGTTAGAGAAAGACCATGAGGGAACACGCAGACAAGAAGCCTTACCACCGCTCCCAGGGTGGAGAGAGATTTCAAATCACATTGACCTAAAGTTCATGAGAGCACACACACACACTGCTCCGACATTTGACTTCTATTTTTTAAATGTGTGTTTTTTTATGCCACATGAAGTAAATTATTTTAAACTGTGAATTGAATATATAGTATGTCTGTTTAAATGTAGAGCACGTCAGTCTGAATAAAGACACTCTCAATCTCTGTCTGTGTGTTTCATCTGCGTGTGTTTCATCTGCGTGTCATTCCTACAGCACCACAGATCATAAAGTGATATTTACATGGGATGCATTTGCTCTATTGTTTACATCTGTATCCTACAGAGTGGCTTTAAGGGAATAGTCTGTTCACATCTAGACAAGACATAGAGGTAGTAGAGGAGTATTAACCTGGGTGTTGTTCAGGGACATAGAGGTAGTAGAGGAGTATTAATACCTGGGTGTTGTTCAGGGACATAGAGGTAGTAGAGGAGTATTAATACCTGGGTGTTGTTCAGGGACATAGAGGTAGTAGAGGAGTATTAATACCTGGGTGTTGTTCAGGGACATAGAGGTAGTAGAGGAGTATTAATACCTGGGTGTTGTTCAGGTACATAGAGGTAGTAGAGGAGTATTAATACCTGGGTGTTGTTCAGGGACATAGAGGTAGTAGAGGAGTATTAATACCTGGGTGTTGTTCAGGGACATCGAGGTAGTAGAGGAGTATTAATACCTGGGTGTTGTTCAGGGACATAGAGGTAGTAGAGGAGTATTAACCTGGGTGTTGTTCAGGGACATAGAGGTAGTAGAGGAGTATTAATACCTGGGTGTTGTTCAGGGACATAGAGGTAGTAGAGGAGTATTAACCTGGGTGTTGTTCAGGGACATAGAGGTAGTAGAGGAGTATTAATACCTGGGTGTTGTTCAGGGACATAGAGGTAGTAGAGGAGTATTAATACCTGGGTGTTGTTCAGGGAAATAGAGGTAGTAGAGGAGTATTAATACCTGGGTGTTGTTCAGGGACATAGAGGTAGTAGGGGAGTATTAACCTGGGTGTTGTTCAGGGACATAGAGGTAGTTGAGGAGTATTAATACCTGGGTGTTGTTCAGGGACATAGAGGTAGTAGAGGAGTATTACTACCTGGGTGTTGTTCAGGGACATAGAGGTAGTAGAGGAGTATTACTACCTGGGTGTTGTTCAGGGACATAGAGTTAGTAGAGGAGTATTAATACCTGGGTGTTGTTCAGGGACATAGAGGTAGTAGAGGAGTATTAATACCTGGGTGTTGTTCAGGGACATAGAGGTAGTAGAGGAGTATTAATACCTGGGTGTTGTTCAGGGACATAGAGGTAGTAGAGGAGTATTAACCTGGGTGTTGTTCAGGGACATAGAGGTAGTAGAGGAGTAATAACCTGGGTGTTGTTCAGGGACATAGAGGTAGTAGAGGAGTATTAATACCTGGGTGTTGTTCAGGGACATAGAGGTAGTAGAGGAGTATTAATACCTGGGTGTTGTTCAGGTACATAGAGGTAGTAGAGGAGTATTAATACCTGGGTGTTGTTCAGGGACATAGAGGTAGTAGAGGAGTATTAATACCTGGGTGTTGTTCAGGGACATAGAGGTAGTAGAGGAGTATTAATACCTGGGTGTTGTTCAGGGACATAGAGGTAGTAGAGGAGTATTAATACCTGGGTGTTGTTCAGGGACATAGAGGTAGTAGAGGAGTATTAACCTGGGTGTTGTTCAGGGACATAGAGGTAGTAGAGGAGTATTAATACCTGGGTGTTGTTCAGGGACATAGAGGTAGTAGAGGAGTATTAATACCTGGGTGTTGTTCAGGTACATAGAGGTAGTAGAGGAGTATTAATACCTGGGTGTTGTTCAGGGACATAGAGGTAGTAGAGGAGTATTAATACCTGGGTGTTGTTCAGGGACATAGAGGTAGTGGAGGAGTATTAATACCTGGGTGTTGTTCAGGGACATAGAGGTAGTAGAGGAGTATTAATACCTGGGTGTTGTTCAGGGACATAGAGGTAGTAGAGGAGTATTAACCTGGGTGTTGTTCAGGGACATAGAGGTAGTAGAGGAGTATTAATACCTGGGTGTTGTTCAGGGACATAGAGGTAGTGGAGGAGTATTAATACCTGGGTGTTGTTCAGGGACATAGAGGTAGTAGAGGAGTATTAATACCTGGGTGTTGTTCAGGGACATAGAGGTAGTAGAGGAGTATTAACCTGGGTGTTGTTCAGGGACATAGAGGTAGTAGAGGAGTATTAATACCTGGGTGTTGTTCAGGGACATAGAGGTAGTAGAGGAGTATTAATACCTGGGTGTTGTTCAGGTACATAGAGGTAGTAGAGGAGTATTAATACCTGGGTGTTGTTCAGGGACATAGAGGTAGTAGAGGAGTATTAATACCTGGGTGTTGTTCAGGGACATAGAGGTAGTAGAGGAGTATTAATACCTGGGTGTTGTTCAGGGACATAGAGGTAGTATAGGAGTATTAACCTGGGTGTTGTTCAGGGACATAGAGGTAGTAGAGGAGTATTAACCTGGGTTTTGTTCAGGGACATAGAGGTAGTAGAGGAGTATTAATACCTGGGTGTTGTTCAGGGACATAGAGGTAGTAGAGGAGTATTAACCTGGGTGTTGTTCAGGGACATAGAGGTAGTAGAGGAGTATTAATACCTGGGTGTTGTTCAGGGACATAGAGGTAGTAGAGGAGTATTAATACCTGGGTGTTGTTCAGGGACATAGAGGTAGTAGAGGAGTATTAACCTAGGTGTTGTTCAGGGACATAGAGGTAGTAGAGGAGTATTAATACCTGGGTGTTGTTCAGGGACATAGAGGTAGTAGAGGAGTATTAATACCTGGGTGTTGTTCAGGGACATAGAGGTAGTAGAGGAGTATTAATACCTGGGTGTTGTTCAGGGACATAGAGGTAGTAGAGGAGTATTAATACCTGGGTGTTGTTCAGGGACATAGAGGTAGTAGAGGAGTATTAATACCTGGGTGTTGTTCAGGGACATAGAGGTAGTAGAGGAGTATTAACCTGGGTGTTGTTCAGGGATATAGAGGTAGTAGAGGAGTATTAATACCTGGGTGTTGTTCAGGGACATAGAGGTAGTAGAGGAGTATTAATACCTGGGTGTTGTTCAGGGACATAGAGGTAGTAGAGGAGTATTAATACCTGGGTGTTGTTCAGGGACATAGAGGTAGTAGAGGAGTATTAATACCTGGGAGTTGTTCAGGGACATAGAGGTAGTAGAGTAATATTAATACCTGGGTGTTGTTCAGGGACATAGAGGTAGTAGAGGAGTATTAATACCTGGGTGTTGTTCAGGGACATAGAGGTAGTAGAGGAGTATTAACCTGGGTGTTGTTCAGGGATATAGAGGTAGTAGAGGAGTATTAATACCTGGGTGTTGTTCAGGGACATAGAGGTAGTAGAGGAGTATTAATACCTGGGTGTTGTTCAGGGACATAGAGGTAGTAGAGGAGTATTAATACCTGGGTGTTGTTCAGGGACATAGAGGTAGTAGAGTAATATTAATACCTGGGTGTTGTTCAGGGACATAGAGGTAGTAGAGGAGTATTAATACCTGGGTGTTGTTCAGGGACATAGAGGTAGTGGAGGAGTATTAATACCTGGGTGTTGTTCAGGGACATAGAGGTAGTAGAGGAGTATTAATACCTGGGTGTTGTTCAGGGACATAGAGGTAGTAGAGGAGTATTAATACCTGGGTGTTGTTCAGGGACATAGAGGTAGTAGAGGAGTATTAACCTGGGTGTTGTTCAGGGACATAGAGGTAGTAGAGGAGTATTAATACCTGGGTTTTGTTCAGGGACATAGAGGTAGTAGAGGAGTATTAATACCTGGGTGTTGTTCAGGGACATAGAGGTAGTAGAGGAGTATTAACCTGGGTGTTGTTCAGGGACATAGAGGTAGTAGAGGAGTATTAATACCTGGGTGTTGTTCAGGGACATAGAGGTAGTAGAGGAGTATTAATACCTGGGTGTTGTTCAGGGACATAGAGGTAGTAGAGGAGTATTAATACCTGGGTGTTGTTCAGGGACATAGAGGTAGTAGAGTAATATTAATACCTGGGTGTTGTTCAGGGACATAGAGGTAGTAGAGGAGTATTAACCTGGGTGTTGTTCAGGGACATAGAGGTAGTAGAGGAGTATTAATACCTGGGTGTTGTTCAGGGACATAGAGGTAGTAGAGGAGTATTAATACCTGGGTGTTGTTCAGGGACATAGAGGTAGTAGAGGAGTATTAATACCTGGGTGTTGTTCAGGGACATAGAGGTAGTAGAGGAGTATTAATACCTGGGTGTTGTTCAGGGAAATAGAGGTAGTAGAGGAGTATTAATACCTGGGTGTTGTTCAGGGACATAGAGGTAGTAGAGGAGTATTAATACCTGGGTGTTGTTCAGGGACATAGAGGTAGTAGAGGAGTATTAACCTGGGTGTTGTTCAGGGACATAGAGGTAGTAGAGGAGTATTAATACCTGGGTGTTGTTCAGGGACATAGAGGTAGTAGAGGAGTATTAACCTGGGTGTTGTTCAGGGACATAGAGGTAGTAGAGGAGTATTAATACCTGGGTGTTGTTCAGGGACATAGAGGTAGTAGAGGAGTATTAATACCTGGGTGTTGTTCAGGGACATAGAGGTAGTAGAGGAGTATTAATACCTGGGTGTTGTTCAGGGACATAGAGGTAGTAGAGGAGTATTAATACCTGGGTGTTGTTCAGGGACATCGAGGTAGTAGAGGAGTATTAATACCTGGGTGTTGTTCAGGGACATAGAGGTAGTAGAGGAGTATTAACCTGGGTGTTGTTCAGGGATATAGAGGTAGTAGAGGAGTATTAATACCTGGGTGTTGTTCAGGGACATAGAGGTAGTAGAGGAGTATTAATACCTGGGTGTTGTTCAGGGACATAGAGGTAGTAGAGGAGTATTAATACCTGGGTGTTGTTCAGGGACATAGAGGTAGTAGAGGAGTATTAATACCTGGGTGTTGTTCAGGGACATAGAGGTAGTAGAGGAGTATTAACCTGGGTGTTGTTCAGGGACATAGAGGTAGTAGAGGAGTATTAATACCTGGGTGTTGTTCAGGGACATAGAGGTAGTAGAGGAGTATTAATACCTGGGTGTTGTTCAGGGACATAGAGGTAGTAGAGGAGTATTACTACCTGGGTGTTGTTCAGGGACATAGAGGTAGTAGAGGAGTATTAATACCTGGGTGTTGTTCAGGGACATAGAGGTAGTAGAGGAGTATTAATACCTGGGTGTTGTTCAGGGACATAGAGGTAGTAGAGGAGTATTAATACCTGGGTGTTGTTCAGGGACATAGAGGTAGTAGAGGAGTATTAATACCTGGGTGTTGTTCAGGGACATAGAGGTAGTAGAGGAGTATTACTACCTGGGTGTTGTTCAGGTACATAGAGGTAGTAGAGGAGTATTAATACCTGGGTGTTGTTCAGGGACATCGAGGTAGTAGAGGAGTATTAATACCTGGGTGTTGTTCAGGGACATAGAGGTAGTAGAGGAGTATTAATACCTGGGTGTTGTTCAGGTACATAGAGGTAGTAGAGGAGTATTAATACCTGGGTGTTGTTCAGGGACATAGAGGTAGTAGAGGAGTATTAACCTGGGTGTTGTTCAGGGACATAGAGGTAGTAGAGTAATATTAATACCTGGGTGTTGTTCAGGGACATAGAGGTAGTGGAGGAGTATTAATACCTGGGTGTTGTTCAGGGACATAGAGGTAGTAGAGGAGTATTAATACCTGGGTGTTGTTCAGGGACATAGAGTTAGTAGAGGAGTATTAACCTGGGTGTTGTTCAGGGACATAGAGGTAGTAGAGTAATATTAATACCTGGGTGTTGTTCAGGGACATAGAGGTAGTGGAGGAGTATTAATACCTGGGTGTTGTTCAGGGACATAGAGGTAGTAGAGGAGTATTAATACCTGGGTGTTGTTCAGGGACATAGAGTTAGTAGAGGAGTATTAACCTGGGTGTTGTTCAGGGACATAGAGGTAGTAGAGTAATATTAATACCTGGGTGTTGTTCAGGGACATAGAGGTAGTGGAGGAGTATTAATACCTGGGTGTTGTTCAGGGACATAGAGGTAGTAGAGGAGTATTAACCTGGGTGTTGTTCAGGGACATAGAGGTAGTAGAGGAGTATTAATACCTGGGTGTTGTTCAGGGACATAGAGGTAGTAGAGGAGTATTAATACCTGGGTGTTGTTCAGGGACATAGAGGTAGTAGAGGAGTATTAATACCTGGGTGTTGTTCAGGGACATAGAGGTAGTAGAGGAGTATTAACCTGGGTGTTGTTCAGGGACATAGAGGTAGTAGAGGAGTAATAACCTGGGTGTTGTTCAGGGACATAGAGGTAGTAGAGGAGTATTAATACCTGGGTGTTGTTCAGGGACATAGAGGTAGTAGAGGAGTATTAATACCTGGGTGTTGTTCAGGGACATAGAGGTAGTAGAGGAGTATTAATACCTGGGTGTTGTTCAGGGACATAGAGGTAGTAGAGGAGTATTAATACCTGGGTGTTGTTCAGGGACATAGAGGTAGTAGAGGAGTATTAATACCTGGGTGTTGTTCAGGGACATAGAGGTAGTAGAGGAGTATTAATACCTGGGTGTTGTTCAGGGACATAGAGGTAGTAGAGGAGTATTAATACCTGGGTGTTGTTCAGGGACATAGAGGTAGTAGAGGAGTATTAATACCTGGGTGTTGTTCAGGGACATCGAGGTAGTAGAGGAGTATTAATACCTGGGTGTTGTTCAGGGACATAGAGGTAGTAGAGGAGTATTAACCTGGGTGTTGTTCAGGGACATAGAGGTAGTAGAGGAGTATTAATACCTGGGTGTTGTTCAGGGACATAGAGGTAGTGGAGGAGTATTAATACCTGGGTGTTGTTCAGGGACATAGAGGTAGTAGAGGAGTATTACTACCTGGGTGTTGTTCAGGGACATAGAGGTAGTGGAGGAGTATTAATACCTGGGTGTTGTTCAGGGACATAGAGGTAGTAGAGGAGTATTAATACCTGGGTGTTGTTCAGGGACATAGAGGTAGTAGAGGAGTATTAATACCTGGGTGTTGTTCAGGGACATAGAGGTAGTAGAGGAGTATTACTACCTGGGTGTTGTTCAGGGACATAGAGGTAGTAGAGGAGTATTAACCTGGGTGTTGTTCAGGGATATAGAGGTAGTAGAGGAGTATTAATACCTGGGTGTTGTTCAGGGACATAGAGGTAGTAGAGGAGTATTAACCTGGGTGTTGTTCAGGGACATAGAGGTAGTAGAGGAGTATTAATACCTGGGTGTTGTTCAGGGACATAGAGGTAGTAGAGGAGTATTAATACCTGGGTGTTGTTCAGGGACATAGAGGTAGTAGAGGAGTATTAATACCTGGGTGTTGTTCAGGGACATAGAGGTAGTAGAGGAGTATTAATACCTGGGTGTTGTTCAGGTACATAGAGGTAGTAGAGGAGTATTAATACCTGGGTGTTGTTCAGGGACATAGAGGTAGTTGAGGAGTATTAATACCTGGGTGTTGTTCAGGGACATAGAGGTAGTAGAGGAGTATTAATACCTGGGTGTTGTTCAGGGACATAGAGGTAGTAGAGGAGTATTAATACCTGGGTGTTGTTCAGGGACATAGAGGTAGTAGAGGAGTATTAACCTGGGTGTTGTTCAGGGACATAGAGGTAGTAGAGGAGTATTAATACCTGGGTGTTGTTCAGGGAAATAGAGGTAGTAGAGGAGTATTAATACCTGGGTGTTGTTCAGGGACATAGAGGTAGTAGAGGAGTATTAACCTGGGTGTTGTTCAGGGACATAGAGGTAGTAGAGGAGTATTAATACCTGGGTGTTGTTCAGGTACATAGAGGTAGTAGAGGAGTATTAATACCTGGGTGTTGTTCAGGGAAATAGAGGTAGTAGAGGAGTATTACTACCTGGGTGTTGTTCAGGGACATAGAGGTAGTAGAGGAGTATTAATACCTGGGTGTTGTTCAGGGACATAGAGGTAGTAGAGGAGTATTAATACCTGGGTGTTGTTCAGGGACATAGAGGTAGTTGAGGAGTATTAATACCTGGGTGTTGTTCAGGGACATAGAGGTAGTAGAGGAGTAATAACCTGGGTGTTGTTCAGGGACATAGAGGTAGTAGAGGAGTATTAATACCTGGGTGTTGTTCAGGGACATAGAGGTAGTAGAGGAGTATTAATACCTGGGTGTTGTTCAGGTACATAGAGGTAGTAGAGGAGTATTAATACCTGGGTGTTGTTCAGGGACATAGAGGTAGTAGAGGAGTATTAACCTGGGTGTTGTTCAGGGACATAGAGGTAGTAGAGGAGTATTAATACCTGGGTGTTGTTCAGGGACATAGAGGTAGTAGAGGAGTATTAATACCTGGGTGTTGTTCAGGGACATAGAGGTAGTAGAGGAGTAATAACCTGGGTGTTGTTCAGGGATATAGAGGTAGTAGAGGAGTATTAATACCTGGGTGTTGTTCAGGGACATAGAGGTAGTAGAGGAGTATTAACCTGGGTGTTGTTCAGGGACATAGAGGTAGTAGAGGAGTATTAATACCTGGGTGTTGTTCAGGGACATAGAGTTAGTAGAGGAGTATTAATACCTGGGTGTTGTTCAGGGACATAGAGGTAGTAGAGGAGTATTAATACCTGGGTGTTGTTCAGGGACATAGAGGTAGTAGAGGAGTATTAATACCTGGGTGTTGTTCAGGGACATAGAGGTAGTAGAGGAGTATTAACCTGGGTGTTGTTCAGGGACATAGAGGTAGTAGAGGAGTATTAATACCTGGGTGTTGTTCAGGGACATAGAGGTAGTAGAGGAGTATTAATACCTGGGTGTTGTTCAGGGACATAGAGGTAGTAGAGGAGTATTAACCTGGGTGTTGTTCAGGGATATAGAGGTAGTAGAGGAGTATTAATACCTGGGTGTTGTTCAGGGACATAGAGGTAGTAGAGGAGTATTAATACCTGGGTGTTGTTCAGGGACATAGAGGTAGTAGAGGAGTATTAATACCTGGGTGTTGTTCAGGGACATAGAGGTAGTAGAGGAGTATTAATACCTGGGTGTTGTTCAGGGACATAGAGGTAGTAGAGGAGTATTAATACCTGGGTGTTGTTCAGGGATATAGAGGTAGTAGAGGAGTATTAATACCTGGGTGTTGTTCAGGGACATAGAGGTAGTAGAGGAGTATTAATACCTGGGTGTTGTTCAGGGACATAGAGGTAGTAGAGGAGTATTAATACCTGGGTGTTGTTCAGGGACATAGAGGTAGTAGAGGAGTATTAATACCTGGGTGTTGTTCAGGGACATAGAGGTAGTAGGGGAGTATTAACCTGGGTGTTGTTCAGGGACATAGAGGTAGTAGAGGAGTATTAATACCTGGGTGTTGTTCAGGGACATAGAGGTAGTAGAGGAGTAATAACCTGGGTGTTGTTCAGGGACATAGAGGTAGTAGAGGAGTATTAATACCTGGGTGTTGTTCAGGGACATAGAGGTAGTAGAGGAGTATTAATACCTGGGTGTTGTTCAGGGACATAGAGGTAGTAGAGGAGTATTAATACCTGGGTGTTGTTCAGGGACATAGAGGTAGTAGAGGAGTATTAATACCTGGGTGTTGTTCAGGGACATAGAGGTAGTAGAGGAGTATTAACCTGGGTGTTGTTCAGGGATATAGAGGTAGTAGAGGAGTATTAATACCTGGGTGTTGTTCAGGGACATAGAGGTAGTAGAGGAGTATTAATACCTGGGTGTTGTTCAGGGACATAGAGGTAGTAGAGGAGTATTAATACCTGGGTGTTGTTCAGGGACATAGAGGTAGTAGAGGAGTATTAATACCTGGGTGTTGTTCAGGGACATAGAGGTAGTTGAGGAGTATTAATACCTGGGTGTTGTTCAGGGACATAGAGGTAGTAGAGGAGTATTAATACCTGGGTGTTGTTCAGGGACATAGAGGTAGTAGAGGAGTATTAACCTGGGTGTTGTTCAGGGATATAGAGGTAGTAGAGGAGTATTAATACCTGGGTGTTGTTCAGGGACATAGAGGTAGTGGAGGAGTATTAATACCTGGGAGTTGTTCAGGGACATAGAGGTAGTAGAGGAGTATTAACCTGGGTGTTGTTCAGGGACATAGAGGTAGTAGAGGAGTATTAATACCTGGGTGTTGTTCAGGGACATAGAGGTAGTAGAGGAGTATTAATACCTGGGTGTTGTTCAGGGACATAGAGGTAGTAGAGGAGTATTAATACCTGGGTGTTGTTCAGGGACATAGAGGTAGTAGAGGAGTATTAACCTGGGTGTTGTTCAGGGACATAGAGGTAGTAGAGGAGTATTAATGCCTGGGTGTTGTTCAGGGACATAGAGGTAGTAGAGGAGTATTAATACCTGGGTGTTGTTCAGGGACATAGAGGTAGTAGAGGAGTATTAACCTAGGTGTTGTTCAGGGACATAGAGGTAGTAGAGGAGTATTAATACCTGGGTGTTGTTCAGGGACATAGAGGTAGTAGAGGAGTATTAATACCTGGGTGTTGTTCAGGGACATAGAGGTAGTAGAGGAGTATTAATACCTGGGTGTTGTTCAGGGACATAGAGGTAGTAGAGGAGTATTAATACCTGGGTGTTGTTCAGGGACATAGAGGTAGTAGAGGAGTATTAATACCTGGGTGTTGTTCAGGGACATAGAGGTAGTAGAGGAGTATTAACCTGGGTGTTGTTCAGGGACATAGAGGTAGTAGAGGAGTATTAATACCTGGGTGTTGTTCAGGGACATAGAGGTAGTAGAGGAGTATTAACCTGGGTGTTGTTCAGGGACATAGAGGTAGTAGAGGAGTATTAATACCTGGGTGTTGTTCAGGGACATAGAGGTAGTAGAGGAGTATTAATACCTGGGTGTTGTTCAGGGACATAGAGGTAGTAGAGGAGTATTAACCTGGGTGTTGTTCAGGGATATAGAGGTAGTAGAGGAGTATTAATACCTGGGTGTTGTTCAGGGACATAGAGGTAGTAGAGGAGTATTAACCTGGGTGTTGTTCAGGGACATAGAGGTAGTAGAGGAGTATTAATACCTGGGTGTTGTTCAGGGACATAGAGGTAGTAGAGGAGTATTAATACCTGGGTGTTGTTCAGGGACATAGAGGTAGTAGGGGAGTATTAACCTGGGTGTTGTTCAGGGACATAGAGGTAGTAGAGGAGTATTAATACCTGGGTGTTGTTCAGGGACATAGAGGTAGTAGAGGAGTATTAATACCTGGGTGTTGTTCAGGGACATAGAGGTAGTAGAGGAGTATTAACCTGGGTGTTGTTCAGGGACATAGAGGTAGTAGAGGAGTATTAATACCTGGGTGTTGTTCAGGGACATAGAGGTAGTAGAGGAGTATTAATACCTGGGTGTTGTTCAGGGACATAGAGGTAGTAGAGGAGTATTAATACCTGGGTGTTGTTCAGGGACATAGAGGTAGTAGAGGAGTATTAATACCTGGGTGTTGTTCAGGGACATAGAGGTAGTAGAGGAGTATTAATACCTGGGTGTTGTTCAGGGACATAGAGGTAGTGGAGGAGTATTAATACCTGGGTGTTGTTCAGGGACATAGAGGTAGTAGAGGAGTATTAATACCTGGGTGTTGTTCAGGGACATAGAGGTAGTAGAGGAGTATTAATACCTGGGTGTTGAACTTGACCACAAGCTACAGTGGGGAGAAATACACAGAGCACATCTATAAGAAATGACAGCAGAGACTTTACTGTTTTTTTCCCAGAAAATAATCTGATAGGATCATAGGATCATTCTGATCCAGATACCACAATATCAAGATCACAGAATCTGTATTTTCAGAGCTTTGGCCTCCACTTCTCCATCTACTGGACAGGTTGTGTTACTACTTCTACACTGGAAACAGATGAGTAAACTACTCCGAGTGTACAAAACACGGTGTTTCCATAACATAGACTATCCAGGTGATATCACCAAATCCACTTTAATCAGTGTAGGTCAAGGAAACTGGTAAAATAAGGATTTTTATGCTTTGAGACAAATGAGACATGGATTGTGTCTGTGTGCCATTCAGAGGGTGAATGATCAGGACAAAATATTTAAGTGCCTATGAACAGGGTATGGTAGTAGGTGCCAGGCGCTCTAGTTTGAGTGTGTCAAGAACTGCAATGCTGCTGGGTTTTTCACGCTCAACAGTTTCCTGTGTGTATCAAGAATGGTCCACCACCCAAAGGACATCCAGCCAACTGGACAGAACTGTGGGAAGGATTGGAGTCGACATGAATTGAGTCTGAGGGCAAAGTGGGCTGCAACTCAATATTAGGAAGGTGTTCACTCGGTGTGCATGAATAAGATTGATTATAAATAATAGAGCCTACATATGATTCATAAGTAGATGCATTTATCTGACATTTCTCAATATAACAAATACCACATATCTATACATACCTACACATACCTCTACGTACCTGACCATATACCTCTACATACCTGACCACATATCTCTACATACCTGACCAAATATCTATACACACCTGACCATATACCTCTACATACCTGACCACATATCTATACATACCTGATCATATACCTCTACATACCTGACCACATATCTATACATACCTGACCATATACCTCTACATCCCTGACCACATATCTATACATACCTGACCATATACCTCTACATACCTGACCACATACCTCTACGTACCTGACCACATACCTCTACGTACCTGACCATATATCTATACATACCTGACCACATATCTATACATACCTGATCATATACCTCTACGTACCTGACCACATATCTATACATACCTGACACCATACCTCTACATACCTGACCACATACCTCTACATACCTGACCACATACCTCTACATACCTGACCACATACCTCTACATACCTCTACATACCTGACCACATACCTCTACATACCTCTACATACCTGACCACATACCTCTACATACCTGACCACATACCTCTACATACCTCTACATACCTGACCACATACCTCTACATACCTGACCACATACCTCTAGGTACCTGACCAAATACCTCTACATACCTCTACATACCTGACCACATACCTCTACATACCTCTACATACCTGACCACATACCTCTACATACCACTACATACCTGACCACATACCTCTACATACCTGACCACATATCTATTCATACCTCTACATACCTGACCACATACCTCTACATACCACTACATACCTGACCACATACCTATACATTCCTGACCATATGCCTCTACATACCTGACCACATACCTCTACATACCACTACATACCTGACCACATACCTCTACATACCTGACCACATACCTCTACATACCACTACATACCTGACCACATACCTCTGCATACCTGACAACATACCTCTACATACCTGACCACATACCTCTACATACCTCTAAATACCTGACCACATACCTCTACATACCACTACATACCTGACCACATACCTCTACATACCTGACCACATACCTCTACATACCTGACCATATACCTCTACATACCTGACTATATACCTCTACATACCTGACCACATACCTCTACATACCTGACCATATACCTCTACATACCTGACTATATACCTCTACATACCTGACCACATACCTCTACATACCTGACCACATACCTCTACATACCTGACCATATACCTCTACATACCTGACTATATACCTCTACATACCTGACCACATACCTCTACATACCTGACCACATACCTCTACATACCTGACCATATACCTCTACATACCTGACTATATACCTCTACATACCTGACCACATACCTCTACATACCTGACCACATACCTCTACATACCTGACCACATACCTCTACATACCTGACCATATACCTCTACATACCTGACCATATACATCTACATACCTCTACATACCTGACCACATACCTCTACATACCACTTCATACCTGACCATATATCTATACATACCTGACCACATACCTCTACATACCTGACCACATACCTCTACATACCTCTACAAACCTGACCACATACCTCTACATACCTGACTACATACCTCTACATACCACTACATACCTGACCACATACCTCTGCATACCTGACCACATACCTCTACATACCTGACCACATACCTCTACATACCTCTACATACCTGACCACATACCTCTCCATACCACTACATACCTGTCCACATACCTCTACATACCTGACCACATACCTCTACATACCACTACATACCTGACCACATACCTCTACATACCTGACCACATACCTCTACATACCTCTAGATACCTGACCACATACCTTTTTATACCACTACATACCTGACCACATACCTCTACATACCTGACCACATACCTCTACATACCTCTACATACCTCTACATACCTGACCACATACCTCTACATACCTGACCACATACCTCTACATACCTCTACATACCTGACCACATAAATCTACATACATCTACATACCTGACCACATACCTCTACATACCACTACATACCTGACCACATACCTCTACATACCTGACCACATACCTCTACATACCTCTACATACCTCTACATACCTGACCACATACCTCTACATACCTCTACATACCTCTACATACCTAACCACATACCTCTACATACCACTACATTCCTGACCACATACCTCTACATACCTGGCCACATACCTCTACATACCTGACCACATACCTCTACATACCTCTACATACCTGACCACAAACCTCTACATACCTCTACATACCTGACCACATACCTATACGTACCTGACCACATACCTCTACATACCAGACCATATATCTAAACATACCTGACCACATACCTCTACATACCTGACCACATACCTCTACATACCTGACCACATACCTCTACATACCACTACATACCTGACCACATACCTCTACATACCTGACCACATATCTATTCATACATCTACATACCTGACCACATACCTCTACATACCACTACATACCTGACCACATACCTATACATTCCTGACCATATGCCTCTACATACCTGACCACATACCTCTACATACCACTACATACCTGACCACATGCCTCTACATACCTGACCACATACCTCTACATACCACTACATACCTGACCACATACCTCTGCATACCTGACCACATACCTCTACATACCTGACCACATACCTCTACATACCTCTACATACCTGACCACATACCTCTACATACCACTACATACCTGACCACATACCTCTACATACCTGACCACATACCTCTACATACCTCTACATACCTCTACATACCTGACCACATACCTCTACATACCTGACCACATACCTCTACATACCTCTACATACCTGACCACATACCTCTACATACCTGACCACATACCTCTACATACCACTACATACCTGACCACATACCTCTACATACCTGACCACATACCTCTACATACCTCTACATACCTGACCACATACCTCTACATACCTCTACATACCTCAACATACCTGACCACATACCTCTACATACCACTACATACCTGACCACATACCTCTACATACCTGACCACATACCACTACATACCTGACCACATACCTCTACATACCTGACCACAAACCTCTACATACCTCTACATACCTGACCACATACCTCTATGTACCTGACCACATACCTCTACATACCTGACCATATACCTCTACATACCTCTACATACCTCTACATACCTGACCACATATCTCTACATACCTCTACATACCTCTACATACCTGACCACATACCTCTACATACCACTACATACCTGACCACATACCTCTACATACCTGACCACATACCGCTACATACCTGACCACATACCTCTACATACCTCTACATACCTCTACATACCTGACCACATACCTCTACATACCTCTACATACCTGACCACATACCTATACGTACCTGACCACATACCTCTACATACCTGACCACATACCTCTACATACCTCTACATACCTGACCACAAACCTCTACATACCTCTACATACCTGACCACATACCTATACGTACCTGACCACATACCTCTACATACCTGACCATATATCTAAACATACCTTACCACATACCTCTACATACCTGACCACATACCTCTACATACCTGACCACATACCTCTACATACCACTACATACCTGACCACATACCTCTACATACCTGACCACATATCTATTCATACCTCTACATACCTGACCACATACCTCTACATACCACTACATACCTGACCACATACCTATACATTCCTGACCATATGCCTCTACATACCTGACCACATACCTCTACATACCACTACATACCTGACCACATGCCTCTACATACCTGACCACATACCTCTACATACCACTACATACCTGACCACATACCTCTGCATACCTGACCACATACCTCTACATACCTGACCACATACCTCTACATACCTCTACATACCTGACCACATACCTCTACATACCACTACATACCTGACCACATACCTCTACATACCTGACCACATACCTCTACATACCTCTACATACCTCTACATACCTGACCACATACCTCTACATACCTGACCACATACCTCTACATACCTCTACATACCTGACCACATACCTCTACATACCTGACCACATACCTCTACATACCACTACATACCTGACCACATACCTCTACATACCTGACCACATACCTCTACATACCTCTACATACCTGACCACATACCTCTACATACCTCTACATACCTCAACATACCTGACCACATACCTCTACATACCACTACATACCTGACCACATACCTCTACATACCTGACCACATACCACTACATACCTGACCACATACCTCTACATAGATGACCATATACCTCTACATACCTCTACATACCTGACCACAAACCTCTACATACCTCTACATACCTGACCACATACCTCTATGTACCTGACTACATACCGGACCATATACCTCTACATACCTCTACATACCTCTACATACCTGACCACATATCTCTACATACCTCTACATACCTCTACATACCTGACCACATACCTCTACATACCACTACATACCTGACCACATACCTTTACATACCTGACCACATACCGCTACATACCTGACCACATACCTCTACATACCTCTACATACCTCTACATACCTGACCACAAACCTCTACATACCTCTACATACCTGACCACATATTTATACATCCCTGACCACATACCTCTATGTACCTGACCACATACCTCTACATTCCTGACCACATACCTCTACATACCTGACCACATACCTCTACATACCTGACCATATACCTCTACATACCTGACCATATACCTCTACATACCTGACCATATACATCTACATACCTCTACATACCTGACCACATACCTCTACATACCACTTCATACCTGACCATATATCTATACATACCTGACCACATACCTCTACTTACCTGACCACATACCTCTACATACCTCTACAAACCTGACCACATACCTCTACATACCTGACTACATACCTCTACATACCACTACATACCTGACCACATACCTCTGCATACCTGACCACATACCTCTACATACCTGACCACATACCTCTACATACCTCTACATACCTGACCACATACCTCTACATACCACTACATACCTGACCACATACCTCTACATACCTGACCACATATCTATTCATACCACTACATACCTGACCACATACCTATACATTCCTGACCATATACCTCTACATACCTGACCACAT
Organism: Salvelinus fontinalis; assembly: GCF_029448725.1. Taxonomy (NCBI): domain Eukaryota; kingdom Metazoa; phylum Chordata; class Actinopteri; order Salmoniformes; family Salmonidae; genus Salvelinus; species Salvelinus fontinalis. The sequence continues at coordinate 188,513 of NW_026600543.1, forward strand.
ACCTCTACATACCACTACATACCTGACCACATACCTCTACATACCTGACCACATACCTCTACATACCACTACATACCTGACCACATACCTCTGCATACCTGACCACATACCTCTACATACCCGACCACATACCTCTACATACCTCTACATACCTGACCACATACCTCTACATACCACTACATACCTGACCACATACCTCTACATACCTGACCACATACCTCTACATACCTCTACATACCTCTACATACCTGACCACATACCTCTACATACCTGACCACATACCTCTACATACCTCTATATACCTGACCACATACCTCTACATACATCTACATACCTGACCACATACCTCTACATACCACTACATACCTGACCACATACCTCTACATACCTGACCACATACCTCTACATACCTCTACATACCTCTACATACCTGACCACATACCTCTACATACCTCTACATACCTCTACATACCTGACCACATACCTCTACATACCACTACATACCTGACCACATACCTCTACATACCTGACCACATACCTCTACATACCTGACCACATACCTCTACATACCTCTACATACCTCTACATACCTGGCCACAAACCTCTACATACCTCTACATACCTGACCACATACCTATACGTACCTGACCACATACCTCTACATACCTGACCATATATCTAAACATACCTGATCACATACCTCTACATACCTGACCACATACCTCTACGTACCTGACCACATATCTATACATACCTGACCACATATCTATACATACCTGACACCATACCTCTACATACCTGACCACATACCTCTACGTACCTGACCACATACCTCTACATACCTCTACATACCTGACCACATACCTCTACATACCTCTACATACCTCTACATACCTGACCACATACCTATACATACCTGACCACATACCTTTACGTACCTGACCACATACCTCTACATACCTCTACATACCTGACCACATACCTCTACATACCTCTACATACCTGACCACATACCTCTACATACCACTTCATACCTGACCACATATCTATACATACCTGACCACATACCTCTACATACCTGACCACATACCTCTACATACCTCTACATACCTGACCACATACCTCTACATACCACTACATACCTGACCACATCGCTCTACATACCTGACCACATATCTATTCAAACCTCTACATACCTGACCACATACCTCTACATACCACTACATACCTGACCACATACCTATACATTCCTGACCATATACCTCTACATACCTGACCACATACCTCTACATACCACTACATACCTGACCACATACCTCTACATACCTGACCACATACCTCTACATACCACTACATACCTGACCACATACCTCTGCATACCTGACCACATACCTCTACATACCCGACCACATACCTCTACATACCTCTACATACCTGACCACATACCTCTACATACCACTACATACCTGACCACATACCTCTACATACCTGACCACATACCTCTACATACCTCTACATACCTCTACATACCTGACCACATACCTCTACATACCTGACCACATACCTCTACATACCTCTACATACCTGACCACATACCTCTACATACCTCTACATACCTGACCACATACCTCTATGTACCTGACCACATACCTCTACATACCTGACCATATACCTCTACATACCTCTACATACCTCTACATACCTGACCACATACCTCTACATACCTCTACATACCTCTACATACCTGACCACATACCTCTACATACCACTACATACCTGACCACATACCTCTACATACCTGACCACATACCACTACATACCTGACCACATACCGCTACATACCTGACCACATACCTCTACATACCTCTACATACCTGACCACAAACCTCTACATACCTCTACATACCTGACCACATACCTCTATGTACCTGACCACATACCTCGAAATACTTGACAACATACCTCTACGTACCTGACCACATACCTCTACGTACCTGACCACATACCTCTACATACCTGACCACATATTTATACATCCCTGACCACATACCTCTATGTACCTGACCACATACATCTACATACCTGACCACATATCTCTACATATCTGACCACATACCTCTACATACCTGACCATATACCTCTACATACCTGACCACATACCTCTACATACCTGACCACATATCTCTACATATCTGACCACATACCTCTACATACCTGACCATATACCTCTACATACCTGACCACATATCTCTACATATCTGACCACATACCTCTAGATACCTGACCATATACCTCTACATACCTAACCACATACCTCTACATACCTGACCACATACCTCTACTGGAGTCAATTTAACACAGTGAACCTTTGGTTTTCAGATGTAAGAACGTTTTCTAAACCTCCTCAATTTAGTTACATTGAAATGTACTGGTATCTGACCGTCCGACTGGTCCCATCTGGTTGGCTGGCCGACTGGACCCATCTGACTGGCCGGCTGGACCTACCAGTCTTGCAGTGGGATCAAGATTATCCTAATAAAGTGTCTTTGAGTTTTGTAAAACGCAAAAAAAACAAAAAACATTTAATCCTGATTAAAGGTGAGATTGGATGACCAAATCCTTATCCCTATCCAGAGGACCAGAATCTCATTTTTCAGTTTTGAAAACATTTAATCTTATCTGATAGGGGAAATCCTAGCAGATAACTTTAGAAAAATTAGGCCAGGATATAACAGGAACACAACCAAACAATCCTTTATCCCAGTGGCAATAAGGCTGAATGACAATCACTCGTGGGTCCAGCAGCACAATAAGGCTGAATGATAATCCCTCGTGGGTCCAGCAGCACAATAAGGCTGAATAATAATCACTCGTGGGTCCAGCAGCACAAAAAGGCTGAATGATAATCACTAGTGGGTCCAGCAGCACAATAAGGCTGAATGATAATCCCTCGTGGGTCCAGCAGCACAATAAGGCTGAATGATAATCACTCGTGGGTCCAGCAGCACAATAAGGCTGAATGATAATCCCTCGTGGGTCCAGCAGCACAATAAGGCTGAATGATAATCCCTCGTGGGTCCAGCAGCACAATAAGGCTGAATGATAATCACTCGTGGGTCCAGCAGCACAATAAGGCTGAATGATAATCACTAGTGGGTCCAGCAGCACAATAAGGCTGAATGATAATCACTAGTGAGTCCAGCAGCACAATAAGGCTGAATGATAATCACCAGTGGGTCCAGCAGCACAATAAGGCTGAATGATAATCACTAGTGTGTCCAGCAGCACAATAAGGCTGAATGATAATCCCTCGTGGGTCCAGCAGCACAATAAGGCTGAATGATAATCACTCGTGGGTCAGCAGCACTATAAGGCTGAATGATAATAACTAGTGGGTCCAGCATCACAATAAGGCTGAATGATAATCACTAGTGAGTCCAGCAGCACAATAAGGCTGAATGATAATCACCAGTGGGTCCAGCAGCACAATAAGGCTGAATGATAATCACTAGTGTGTCCAGCAGCACAATAAGGCTGAATGATAATCACTAGTGGGTCCAGCAGCACAATAAGGCTGAATGATAATCACTCGTGGGTCAGCAGCACTATAAGGCTGAATGATAATCACTAGTGGGTCCAGCATCACAATAAGGCTGAATGATAATCACTAGTGGGTCCAGCAGGCTTGTCTACACTGGACAGTCAAATTAAATCAAAGTTTATTTGTCAGGTGCACAGAATACAACAGGTGTAGACCTTACAGCAAAATGCTTACTTACAGGCTCTAACCAACAGTGCAAAATAGGTATTAGGTGAACAATAGGTAAGTATAGAAATAAAAACAACATTAAAAAAGACAGTGAAAAAAACCCAGTAGAGAGGCTCTATACAGTAGCGAGGCTATATACAGTAGAGAGCCTACATACAGTAGAGAGGCTATATACAGTAGAGAGGCTATATACAGTAGAGAGGCTATATACAGTAGAGAGGCTATATACAGTAGAGAGGCTATAACAGTAGAGAGGCTATATACAATAGAGAGGCTATATACAGTAGAGAGGCTATATACAGTAGAGAGGCTATATACAGTAGAGAGGCTATAACAGTAGAGAGGCTATATACAGTAGAGAGGCTATAAACAGTAGAGAGGCTATAAACAGTAGAGAGGCTATAACAGTAGAGGCTATATACAGTAGAGAGGCTATATACAGTAGAGAGGCTATATACAGTAGAGAGGCTATATACAGTAGAGAGGCTATATACAGTAGAGAGGCTATAACAGTAGAGAGGCTATATACAGTAGAGAGGCTATAAACAGTAGAGAGGCTATAAACAGTAGAGAGGCTATAACAGTAGAGGCTATATACAGTAGAGAGGCTATAACAGTAGAGAGGCTATATACAGTAGAGAGGCTATAAACAGTAGAGAGGCTATAAACAGTAGAGAGGCTATAACAGTAGAGGCTATATACAGTAGAGAGGCTATATACAGTAGAGAGGCTATATACAGTAGAGAGGCTATATACAGTAGAGAGGCTATATACAGTAGAGAGGCTATATACAGTAGAGAGGCTATAACAGTAGAGAGGCTATATACAGTAGAGAGGCTATATACAGTAGAGAGGCTATATACAGTAGAGAGGCTATATACAGTAGAGAGGCTATAAACAGTAGAGAGGCTATAAACAGTAGAGAGGCTATAACAGTAGAGGCTACATACAGTAGAGAGGTTATATACAGTAGAGAGGCTATATACAGTAGAGAGGCTATATACAGTAGAGAGGCTATATACAGTAGAGAGGCTATAACAGTAGAGAGGCTATATACAGTAGAGAGGCTATAAACAGTAGAGAGGCTATAAACAGTAGAGAGGCTATAACAGTAGAGGCTATATACAGTAGAGAGGCTATAACAGTAGAGAGGCTATATACAGTAGAGAGGCTATAAACAGTAGAGAGGCTATAAACAGTAGAGAGGCTATAACAGTAGAGGCTATATACAGTAGAGAGGCTATATACAGTAGAGAGGCTATATACAGTAGAGAGGCTATATACAGTAGAGAGGCTATATACAGTGGAGAGGCTATAACAGTAGAGAGGCTATATACAGTAGAGAGGCTATAAACAGTAGAGAGGCTATAAACAGTAGAGAGGCTATAACAGTAGAGGCTATATACAGTAGCGAGGCTATAACAGTAGCGAGGCTATATACAGTAGAGAGGCTATATACAGTAGAAAGGCTATATACAGTAGCAAGGCTATAACAGTAGCGAGGCTATATACAGTAGAGAGGCTATATACAGTAGAGAGGCTATATACAGTAGAGAGGCTATATACAGTAGATAGGCTATATACAGTAGCGAGGCTATAACAGTAGCGAGGCTATATACAGTAGAGAGGCTATATACAGTAGAGAGGCTATATACAGTAGCGAGGCTATAACAGTAGCGAGGCTATATACAGTAGAGAGGCTATATACAGTAGAAAGGCTATATACAGTAGCGAGGCTATAACAGTAGCGAGGCTATATACAGTAGAGAGGCTATATACAGTAGAGAGGCTATAACAGTAGAGAGGCTATATACAGTAGCGAGGCTATATACAGTAGCGAGGCTATATGCAGTAGAGAGGCTATATACAGTAGCGAGGCTATATACAGTAGAGAGGCTATATACAGTAGCGAGGCTATATACAGTAGAGAGGCTATATACAGTAGCGAGGCTATATACAGTAGAGAGGCTATATACAGTAGCGAGGCTATATACAGTAGAGAGGCTATATACAGTAGCGAGGCTATAAACAGTAGAGAGGCTATATACAGTAGCGAGGCTATAAACAGTAGAGAGGCTATATACAGTAGCGAGGCTATATACAGTAGAGAGGCTATATACAGTAGAGAGGCTATATACAGTAGCGAGGCTATATACAGTAGCGAGGCTATATACAGTAGAGAGGCTATATACAGTAGCGAGGCTATATACAGTAGAGAGGCTATATACAGTAGAGAGGCTATATACAGTAGAGAGGCTATATACAGTAGCGAGGCTATATACAGTAGAGAGGCTATATACAGTAGCGAGGCTATATACAGTAGAGAGGCTATATACAGTAGCGAGGCTATATACAGTAGAGAGGCTATATACAGTAGCGAGGCTATAAACAGTAGAGAGGCTATATACAGTAGCGAGGCTATATACAGTAGAGAGGCTATATACAGTAGCGAGGCTATATACAGTAGAGAGGCTATATACAGTAGCGAGGCTATATACAGTAGAGAGGCTATATACAGTAGCGAGGCTATATACAGTAGAGAGGCTATATACAGTAGCGAGGCTATATACAGTAGAGAGGCTATATACAGTAGCGAGGCTATAAACAGTAGAGAGGCTATAAACAGTAGAGAGGCTATATACAGTAGCGAGGCTATATACAGTAGAGAGGCTATATACAGTAGAGAGGCTATATACAGTAGAAAGGCTATATACAGTAGTGAGGCTATAACAGTAGCGAGGCTATAACAGTAGCGAGGCTATAACAGTAGCGAGGCTACATACAGGCACCGGTTACTCGGGCTGACTGAGGTAGTATGTACATGTAGATGTGGTTAAAGTGACTATGCATATATGATGAACAGAGAGTAGCAGTAGCGTAAAAGAGGGGTTGGCGGGTGGTGGGTGGCGGGACACAATGCAGATAGCCCAGTTAGCCACTGGTTGGTCGGGCCAATTGAGGTAGTATGTACATGAATGTATAGTTAAAGTGACTATGCGTATATGATAATATTCATTGTCTGTAGTTGTATTGATGTCATTTGTATGCTTGTTATGTGTTTTATGTACATAGAGCCGCATACAGAATTTCCCAGTGGGCATGATAAAGTCATGATCTTATCTTGTGTAGAGAAAAGTCTTGGCTGTAAGAGGTAAGAGAAAACGTATTTGTTCATTTTTCAAATGATTTGTTATGGTTTTCTTTTCTCCAGAATAAACACTGTAGTGAATAACGGCGTTACCAACTTCAGTCCACAGATTGCGTTATAAGAATTTCAGATGACGCTTCTTGTGTGACGTCTAATCTAGTGGACGGAACGCTTCTTCAACAACAACTCCCCTACTGATGCAGCCAGTTCCGTATCTTGCTAGTCGACATAAAACCGACAAATTGAAGCTGCTTTGTCCATATTTGTGTATATTAATCTGTGTTTTTCACGCAATTTGTTTTGCATGTCTCTTAGTTAAGTTGTAAAATAGCTTGTTAGATGTACTAATTCGTTAAGATTGATGCTGAGCCTAGTATTAGGCTAGTCGCTAATTCTAACTAGCTAGTTAGCTATCATCCCCGACCTAGGAGTGAAGTTTAGTCCGCTATCCTCGCTCGACCATGAGCTCACTAAGCTACTCCCTCCCTGCTAAAGAAGAAGAAGAGGTCTGCTGGACGGAGAAGGAAGATCTGAACATTGTCGTGAAAGAAGACGAGGAAGTGAAAGACGAGAAAGAACCTTTTGGAGTGAAACACGAAGAGGGGATAGAGGCTGTCACAGTGGAAGAGGAGGAGGTAGAAGCTTTCAGAATCAAAAAGGAGGAAGAGGAGGATGTTACAGTAAAATTCGAGAAAGAGCTTTTAGGAGTGAAACGCGAAGAAGGGTTAGAGGCTGTCACAGTGGAAGAGGAGGAGGAAGAAGCTTTCAGAATGATAAAGGAGGAAATCACATTGAAGGAAGAAGATGAGGATTTTATAGTGAAAGAAGAGAAAGGACCTTTTGAAGAGGAAGAGGAGACTGGAGATCTGATTAACACTAGTGAGTACTACCTTAACAGGACCACAAACTCTGCCATTCAACTAAGGTGATTTTTAAGAGGCATTCTACTGAGGTTTTACACTTGAATATGTTATTCAGGGGGGATTCAGTACGGGAGAACAGTGTTCAGCGTTTAATTAAACAGTGTGATTGGTGGCCCAGAGATTGTGCTTTCAAATGGTCACACCCATATTAAAGGAGAATTGTGCTTTAAAATTATTATATTTTTTTACAACCAAATGTATATTTTTGATGTAAATGCCATGTTATAGAAGGGTCCAGACACTTATTCTTGAGAAACTTACCCCAACCATTGACTAGGGATGGACACAGTTATTTGAATATTCTTTACATCAGATAACCTTACATTCTCTGTGACATTTCAAGATACAAGGATAGACCAGGACAGTTTTATGACAGTTTTTATGAGTTTTTATGAGTGCACCTGTAAAAAATACATACCGGTAGCCGACACACTTCATACGTGTAGCTTCTTGTTGTCAGCCAATCAAAGCAGTTCTACAGTCAGAGACTCCATGTGTATTACAATTATGGAATGAAGTTGGTTAAATGACAAGGAGTCGGCTACAATCATCAACCAACAGGTGGGCTGTTGTTTAATCTGAATGGAGTTACTGTAGACAGGGACAGGTAATGCAGAGAAATAGCCTCTATTAGCCTTGCTAGCTAGCTAGCTTCTTTACACCGATTTGATGTAGTCAAGACAGACACTACCAGATGAGATGATAGATACCTTGTTGCGGCAGGTTACCTAGTGGTTAGAGCGTTGGGCCAGTAACCGAAAGGTTGCTAGATCGAATCCCTGCGCTGACAAGGTGAAAATCTTTCGTTCTGCCCCTGAACAAGGCAGTTAACCCAATGTTCCCCAGTAGGCCATCATTGTAAATAAGAATTTGTTCTTAACTGACTTGTCTAGTTAAATAAAGGTTATATGAAAAAACAAGTTTGCTCAAGTTGGTTTGGCTACTCTCTCTCTCTATCCGTGTCAGACAGACCGGTCCTCTGCTCCTCCCCATCCTTCTCTGCTGAAACAGCAAGCAGAGTGCAACTACATTGAAGTACAACATAAATAAGTTGCTCTTTAAAACGCATGTATTTCCAATATCCTGATATCCCAGAATAATCTGGATATTAGTCCAATAGTGAAATCATTTAAAATGCCCTCCTCTACCATCAATTCATTTCCTCCTCCTTGTTGTGCAGTATGGGGACTCTGAACAAACATGGACAATGGCTCCAAAAACACCCAAATACGTCTTTTTAGAAACTGAAAAGTCTTTAGATGTTGAACACAAACTTTATCCGCAATGTTATTATTCCATTTTGTTGCGACTCGAGCGATACCTCTCCGTCCATTCTACAGGTAACTGCCATAATATAGGAAACACTTAAGTAAATGAGGAATACAAACTACACTATATATACAAAAGTATGTGGACACCCCTTCAAATTGTGGATTTGGTTATTTCAGCCACACCCGTTGCTGACAGGTTTATACAATCCAGCACACAGCCATGCAATTTCCATAGACAAACATTGGCAGTAGAATGGCCTTATTGAAGAGCTTAGTGACTTTCAACGTGGCACCATCATAGGATGCCACCTTTCTAACAAGTCAGTTCATCAATGTTCTGCCCTGTTAGAGCTGCCCCGGTTCACTGTAAGTTCTGTTGTTGTGATGTGGAAACGTCTAGGAGCAACAACGGCTCAGCCGCCAAGTAGCAGGCCACACAAGCTCACAGAACGGGACTACCGAGTGTTGTAGCGTGTAAAAATCAACTGTCCTCGGTTCCAACACTCAATACAGAGTTCCAAACTGCCCCTGGAAGCAACGGCAGCACAAGAACTGTTCGTCGGGAGCTTCATGAAATGGGTTTCCATGGCCGAACAGCTGCTCACAAGCCTAAGATCACCATGCGCAATGCCAAGCCAAGGCTGGAGTGCTGTAAAGCTTGTCGTCATGGGACTTTGGAGCAGTGGAAACACGTTCTCTGGAGTGATGAATCGCGCTTCACCATCAGTCCAACGGACAAATCATGGGTTTGGCAGATGCCAGGAGAACGCTACCTGCCCTAATACATAGTGCCAACTGTACATTTTGGTGGAGGAGGAATAATGGTCTGCGGCTGTTTTTCATGGTTTGGGCCCCTTAGTTCCGGTGACGGTAAATCTTAACGCTACAGCATACAATGACATTCTAGATTATTCTGTGCTTCCAACTTTGTGGCAACAGTTTGGGAAGGCCCTTTCCTGTTTTCAGCATGACAATGCCCCTGTGTGAAGTCCATGCAGAAATGGTTTGTTGAGATCGGTGTGGAAGATCTTGACTAGCCTGCAGAGAGCCCTGACCTCAACCCCATCGAACACCTTTGGGATGAATTGGAAAGCCGACTGCGAGCCAGGCCTAATCGCCCAACATCAGTGCCCGACCTCACTAATGCTGTTGTCGCTGAATGGAAGCAAGTCCCCACAGCAATGTTCCAACATCTCATGGGAAACTCTTCCACTAGATGGAAGGCTTTGCAAGAGGCTGTTATAGCAGCAAAGGGGGGACCAACTCCATATTAATGCCCCTGTTTTTGGAATGATGTTGGATGAGCAGGTGTCCACATACTTTTGTCCATGTAGTGTATCTATTTAGTTGCTGGTGGTCTGTGTATTTACACATCTGAATGGTGGGACTCAAAAGATACCTCAATTGGTGGGTCACGATGCAAAAAAAAAAGGTTTATTTAAGCATTAACAAACACACTCTGTATGACAGACAGACACTTTGTCTGGATCAGAGTACCCCAAAGGGAAGGTTCCTTCGTGGCTAGATTATTAGAACCATAATCTACAGGTAAAGTTACAAGGAAAGGAAAAATGCTGCATCTTTTTGACTATTCGGATTCAGCCACTCACCATAAAGCCCAGGAATCCCACAAGTTCACTGATGAATTCGCATGCAAAATTGGCATATATTCTGACTCCATTCCATCAAACCTCATATATTCTGACTCCATTCCATCAAACCTCATATATTCTGACTCCATTCCATCAAACCTCATATATTCTCACTCCTAAAGTCCCCCAGGGGGGCCATTCCATCAAACCTCATATATTCTGACTCCATTCCATCAAACCTCATATATTCTGACTCCATTCCATCAAACCTCATATATTCTGACTCCATTCCATCAAACCTCATATATTCTGACTCCATTCCATCAAACCTCATATATTCTGACTCCATTCCATCAAACCTCATATATTCTCACTCCTAAAGTCTCCCAGGTGTGCCATTCTATCAAACCTCATGATACATATGTGTTAATATGGTCCTCCTCATTATACATATGTGTTAATCCTCCTGACTACCAGATAAGATTGAGGTCAGAGAAGAGTTGAAATCGCAAATGTTTTTCAATCCAATGAAACTTAATTTTCCCAAAACAGTTTTTTGTGGCAGAAAATGTATGTAGGTGCTCTCACTTGCCTGGGAATTAATGCACCTGTTTATATGTGTTTAGATATACAGTGGGGTCCGAAATGATTGACTCTTTTTTTTTTTTTTTTTTTGGACTCTTGATAGAGATGAGTAAAAAAAGATTGTAACATAAATAATATAGATATTGAGCTATATTTTATGCAAAAAAACTAAATAGGGAAATGATATGTTATACTAATTCAATTGTTTGGAGAAAGATACATTACTGAATCCCATGTTTTCAGCACCTTTCATCACCTTATGAGGAAAACAGCACTGAGACTTTTTCTAAAATGTTTTATGTGATAGTCGAAGATCCTTTCCAATGTGTTCGACAGTCTTTCTAGCTTCAGTTTGAAGGGATCGTGTTATCTGTGTTGGCCGTGTTATCTGTGTTGACCGTGTTGACTGTGTTATCCGTGTTGGCCGTGTTGACCGTGTTATCCGTGTTGACCGTGTTGACCGTGTTATCCGTGTTGACTGTGTTATCCGTGTTGGCCGTGTTGACTGTGTTATCCGTGTTGGCCGTGTTGACCGTGTTGACCGTGTTGACCGTGTTGACCGTGTTATCCGTGTTGACCGTGTTATCCGTGTTGACTGTGTTATCCGTGTTGACTGTGTTATCCGTGTTGACTGTGTTATCTGTGTTGACCGTGTTGACTGTGTTATCCGTGTTGACCGTGTTATCCGTGTTGACCGTGTTATCCGTGTTGACCGTGTTATCCGTGTTGACCGTGTTATCCGTGTTGACCGTGTTATCCGTGTTGGCCGTGTTATCCGTGTTGGCTGTGTTATCCGTGTTGGCTGTGTTATCTGTGTTGGCTGTGTTATCCGTGTTGACCGTGTTATCCGTGTTGACCGTGTTATCCGTGTTGGCCGTGTTATCCGTGTTGGCCGTATTATCCGTGTTGACCGTGTTATCCGTGTTGGCTGTGTTATCCGTGTTGACTGTGTTATCTGTGTTGACCGTGTTGACTGTGTTGACCGTGTTGACTGTGTTATCCGTGTTGACTGTGTTATCCGTGTTGGCTGTGTTATCCGTGTTGACCGTGTTATCCGTGTTGACCGTGTTATCCGTGTTGACCGTGTTATCCGTGTTGACCGTGTTATCCGTGTTGACCGTGTTATCCGTGTTGACCGTGTTATCCGTGTTGACCGTGTTATCCGTGTTGGCCGTGTTATCCGTGTTGACCGTGTTGGCCGTGTTGACCGTGTTGGCCGTGTTATCCGTGTTGGCCGTGTTATCCGTGTTGACCGTGTTGACCGTGTTATCCGTGTTGACCGTGTTATCCGTGTTGGCCGTGTTATCCGTGTTGGCTGTGTTATCCGTGTTGGCTGTGTTATCCGTGTTGGCTGTGTTATCCGTGTTGACTGTGTTATCCGTGTTGGCTGTGTTATCTGTGTTGACCGTGTTGACCGTGTTATCCGTGTTGACCGTGTTATCCGTGTTGACCGTGTTATCCGTGTTGACCGTGTTATCCGTGTTGGCCGTGTTATCCGTGTTGACCGTGTTATCCGTGTTGACCGTGTTATCCGTGTTGACCGTGTTATCCGTGTTGGCCGTGTTGGCCGTGTTATCCGTGTTGACCGCGTTATCCGTGTTGGCCGCGTTATCCGTGTTGACCGCGTTATCCGTGTTGACCGCGTTATCCGTGTTGACTGTATTATCCGTGTTGGCTGTGTTATCTGTGTTGACCGTGTTGACTGTGTTATCCGTGTTGACTGTGTTATCCGTGTTGGCTGTGTTATCTGTGTTGACCGTGTTGACTGTGTTATCCGTGCTATCTGTGTTATCCGTGCTATATGTGTTATCCGTGTTATCTGTGTTATCCGTGTTGACCGTGTTATCCGTGTTGGCTGTGTTATCCGTGTTATCCGTGTTGACCGTGTTATCCGTGTTGACCGTGTTGACTGTGTTATCCGTGTTGACTGTGTTATCTGTGTTATCTGTGTTATCCGTGTTATCCGTGTTATCCGTGTTATCTGTGTTATCCGTGTTGACTGTGTTATCCGTGTTGGCTGTGTTATCCGTGTTGGCTGTGTTATCCGTGTTGGCTGTGTTATCTGTGTTGACTGTGTTATCCGTGTTATCCGTGTTGACCGTGTTGACTGTGTTGACTGTGTTATCTGTGTTATCCGTGTTGGCTGTGTTATCTGTGTTATCCGTGTTGGCTGTGTTATCCGTGTTGGCTGTGTTATCCGTGTTGACTGTGTTATCCGTGTTGACTGTGTTATCTGTGTTATCCGTGTTGGCTGTGTTATCCGTGTTGACTGTGTTATCCGTGTTGACCGTGTTATCCGTGTTGGCCGTGTTATCCGTGTTGACCGTGTTATCCGTGTTGGCTGTGTTATCCGTGTTGACTGTGTTATCTGTGTTGACCGTGTTGACTGTGTTGACCGTGTTGACTGTGTTATCCGTGTTGACTGTGTTATCCGTGTTGGCTGTGTTATCCGTGTTGACCGTGTTGACCGTGTTATCCGTGTTGACCGTGTTATCCGTGTTGACCGTGTTATCCGTGTTGACCGTGTTATCCGTGTTGACCGTGTTATCCGTGTTGACCGTGTTATCCGTGTTGACCGTGTTATCCGTGTTGGCCGTGTTATCCGTGTTGACCGTGTTGACCGTGTTGGCCGTGTTATCCGTGTTGGCCGTGTTATCCGTGTTGACCGTGTTGACCGTGTTATCCGTGTTGACCGTGTTATCCGTGTTGGCCGTGTTGGCCGTGTTATCCGTGTTGGCTGTGTTATCCGTGTTGGCTGTGTTATCCGTGTTGGCTGTGTTATCCGTGTTGACCGTGTTATCCGTGTTGGCCGTGTTATCCGTGTTGACCGTGTTATCCGTGTTGACCGTGTTATCCGTGTTGACCGTGTTATCCGTGTTGGCCGTGTTGGCCGTGTTATCCGTGTTGACCGTGTTATCCGTGTTGGCTGTGTTATCCGTGTTGACCGTGTTATCCGTGTTGGCCGTGTTATCCGTGTTGACTGTATTATCCGTGTTGGCTGTGTTATCTGTGTTGACCGTGTTGACTGTGTTATCCGTGTTGACTGTGTTATCCGTGTTGACTGTGTTATCCGTGTTGGCTGTGTTATCTGTGTTGACCGTGTTGACTGTGTTATCCGTGCTATCTGTGTTATCCGTGCTATCTGTGTTATCCGTGTTATCTGTGTTATCCGTGTTGACCGTGTTATCCGTGTTGACCGTGTTATCCGTGTTGGCTGTGTTATCCGTGTTATCCGTGTTGACCGTGTTATCCGTGTTGACCGTGTTATCCGTGTTGACTGTGTTATCCGTGTTGGCTGTGTTATCCGTGTTGGCTGTGTTATCTGTGTTGACTGTGTTATCCGTGTTATCCGTGTTGACCGTGTTGACTGTGTTATCTGTGTTATCCGTGTTGGCTGTGTTATCTGTGTTATCCGTGTTGGCTGTGTTATCCGTGTTGACTGTGTTATCCGTGTTGACCGTGTTATCCGTGTTGGCTGTGTTATCCGTGTTATCCGTGTTGACCGTGTTATCCGTGTTGACCGTGTTATCCGTGTTGACTGTGTTATCCGTGTTGGCTGTGTTATCCGTGTTGGCTGTGTTATCTGTGTTGACTGTGTTATCCGTGTTATCCGTGTTGACCGTGTTGACTGTGTTATCTGTGTTATCCGTGTTGGCTGTGTTATCTGTGTTATCCGTGTTGGCTGTGTTATCCGTGTTGACCGTGTTATCTGTGTTGACCGTGTTATCTGTGTTGACCGTGTTGACTGTGTTATCCGTGTTGGCTGTGTTATCCGTGTTGGCCGTGTTATCCGTGTTGGCTGTGTTATCCGTGTTGGCTGTGTTGGCTGTGTTATCCGTGTTGGCTGTGTTATCCGTGTTGACTGTGTTATCCGTGTTGACTGTGTTATCTGTGTTGACCGTGTTATCTGTGTTGACCGTGTTGACTGTGTTATCCGTGTTGGCTGTGTTATCCGTGTTGACCGTGTTATCCGTGTTGGCTGTGTTATCCGTGTTGGCTGTGTTGGCTGTGTTATCCGTGTTGGCTGTGTTATCCGTGTTGACCGTGTTATCCGTGTTGACCGTGTTATCCGTGTTGACCGTGTTATCCGTGTTGACCGTGTTATCCGTGTTGACCGTGTTATCCGTGTTGGCTGTGTTATCCGTGTTGGCTGTGTTATCCGTGTTGGCTGTGTTATCCGTGTTGACCGTGTTATCCGTGTTGACCGTGTTATCCATGTTGGCTGTGTTATCCGTGTTGGCTGTGTTGGCTGTGTTATCCATGTTGACCGTGTTATCCGTGTTGACCGTGTTATCCGTGTTGGCTGTGTTGGCTGTGTTTTCCGTGTTGGCTGTGTTGGCTTTGTTATCCGTGTTGGCTGTGTTGGCTGTGTTATCCGTGTTGGCTGTGTTGGCTGTGTTATCCGTGTTTTCCGTGTTGGCCGTGTTATCCGTGTTGGCCGTGTTGGCTGTGTTATCCGTGTTGGCTGTGTTATCCGTGTTGGCCGTGTTATCCGTGTTGACCGTGTTATCCGTGTTGGCCGTGTTGGCCGTGTTGGCTGTGTTATCCGTGTTGGCTGTGTTATCCGTGTTGACCGTGTTATCCGTGTTGGCTGTGTTATCCGTGTTGGCTGCGTTGGCTGTGTTATCCGTGTTGACCGTGTTATCCGTGTTGGCTGTGTTATCCGTGTTGGCTGCGTTGGCTGTGTTATCCGTGTTGGCTGTGTTGGCTGTGTTATCCGCGTTGGCTGTGTTATCCGCGTTGGCTGTGTTATCCGTGTTGGCTGTGTTATCCGTGTTGGCTGTGTTATCCGTGTTGGCTGTGTTATCCGTGTTGGCTGCGTTGGCTGTGTTATCCGTGTTGGCTGTGTTGGCTGTGTTATCCGCGTTGGCTGTGTTATCCGCGTTGGCTGTGTTATCCGCGTTGGCTGTGTTATCCGTGTTGGCTGTGTTATCCGTGTTGGCTGTGTTATCCGTGTTGGCTGTGTTATCCGTGTTGGCTGTGTTGGCTGTGTTATCCATGTTGGCTGTGTTATCCGTGCTGGCTGTGTTATCCGTGTTGGCTGTGTTATCCGTGTTGGCTGTGTTATCCGTGTTGGCTGTGTTATCCGTGTTGGCTGTTTTATCTGTGTTATCCATGTTACCCGTGTTATCCGTGTTGGCTGTGTTACCCGTGTTACCCGTGTTATCCGTGTTATCTGTTTTGGCCGTGTTACCCGTGTTATCCGTGTTATGTGTGATGGCTGTGTTGGCCGTGTTGGCCGTGTTGGCCGTGTTGGCCGTGTTGGCCGTGTTGGCCGTGTTACCCGTGTTTTCCGTGTTGGCTGTGTTGTTGGCTAGCTCCTCTGAACAGTGTCCTGACGAGAGAGCACAATTTCTACGCCAGGCAAAATCACTCATCATTAGCTCATTGTTATGGATGTATCCAAATAAATGTCACTAGAAAACCTCTTAAACAAACGCAAATGCAGCTACTTTGCTGCCATTCTGTTTGACGTGACTGTGTTAGCCATAGTTGGCTAGCTCGCAAGCAAGGGATAAGAACGTTGCCAGGCAGCATGGCAACGGAGACATTTCAAATGAACGACTGGGTTGCATCCATAGATATACAACTAAAAGACTTCAGAAGTGGGTCGCATCTCCGGCAACTTAACCGATAGAATGAA
>NW_026600544.1:0-5000 GCF_029448725.1 Salvelinus fontinalis
TGCCCCTTGTCCCGGTGCTGCCCCTTGTCCCGGTGCTGCCCCTTGTCCCGGTGCTGCCCCTTGTCCCGGTGCTGCCCCTTGTCCCGGTGCTGCCCCTTGTCCCGGTGCTGCCCCTTGTCCCGGTGCTGCCCCTTGTCCCGGTGCTGCCCCTTATTCCAGTGATGGTCCTTATCCTGGTGCTGCCCCTTGTTCTGGTGCTGCCCCTTGTCCCGGTGCTACCCCTTGTCCCGGTGCTGCCCCTTGTCCTGGTGCTAGCTGTTTATTTAGGGGAAGGTAGTGTTAGGGTGGGCATTAGAAGGGGTAGAAAGAAGAGGGGAGTGACTATGGTGGTATGGGGACAGCGTCCTGAACCGGAACCACCACCGTGGTCAACTGCCCACCCGGACCCTCCCCTGGACTTTGTGCTGGTGCGCCCGGCGTTCGCACCTTGGGGGGGGGGTACTGTAACAGTCCTGACCTATTTATGTTAGTTTTTATGTGTTTTTGGTCAGGGCATGTGTTTTGGGTGGGCAGTCTATGTTATCTGTTTCTATGTTGGTTTCGGTTTGCCTGGTATGGCTCTTGATTAGAGGCAGGTGGTTTGCATTTTCCTCTAATCAAGAGTCATATTTAGGTAGGGCATTCTCACTGTGTGTTTGTGGGTGATTGTCTCCTGTGATGTCTTCGTTATGTTCGATGTATTCACTTTTGGAGCTGTTTAGCTGTTCGTTCGTTTCGATGTCCGTTCCTGTTCGTGAGTTTACGTTTGTCCATGTAAGTTTATGTTCAGGTTGCGTGTACGTCGTTTTGTTATTTTGTAAATTTTGAAAGTGTTTGTTTTGTTTCGTATTGTCATCAGTTTTCGTTATTAATAAAACAAGATGGCATATTTCCCTGACTCCGCATATTGGTCTGAAGATCCTTCTCTCCTCACCTCATCTGAGGATGAGGAAAGCGACAGCTATTACATTAGCAGATGTTATTGGTCACATACACATGGTTAGCAGATGTTATTGGTCAGATACACATGGTTAGCAGATGTTATTGGTCAGATACACATGGTTAGCAGATGTTATTGGTCAGCTACACATGGTTAGCAAATGTTATTGGTCAGATACACATGGTTAGCAGATGTTATTGGTCACATACACATGGTTAGCAAATGTTAATGGTCAGATACACATGGTTAGCAGATGTTAATGCGAGTGTAGCGAAATGCTTGTGCTTCTAGTTCCAACAGTGCAGTAATATCTACCAAGTAATCTAACAATTCCCAACAACTACCAGATACACACAAATCTAAAGGGCTGGATGAGAATATGTACATATAAATATATTGCCGAACGGCATAGGCAAGGTGCAATTGGTGTAATAGATGGGGTAAAATACAGTATATACATATGATATGATTAATGTAAGATATGTAAACATTATGAAAGTGGCATAATTTAAAGTGCCATTGTTTAAAGTGACTAGTGATCCATTTATTAAAGTGGCCATTGATTGTGGCTCAATGTTGGCAGCAGCCTCTCTGAGTTAGGGATTGTTGTTTAGCAGTCTGAGGCCTTGAGATAGAAGCTGTTTTTCTAGTCTCTCGGTCCCAGCTTTGATGCACCTGTACTGACGTCACCTTCTGGATGATAGCGGGGTGAACAGGCAGTGGCTCGGGTGGTTGTTGTCCTTGATGATCTTTATGGCCTTCCTGTGACATCGGGTGGTGTAGGTGTCCTGGAGGGCAGGTAGTTTGCCCCTGGTGATGCGTTGTGCAGACATACTGACTCAAATCTCTAGCCACTTTAATAATTAATAATTGGATGTAATTAATGTATCAGTAGTCACTTTAAACAATGCCACTTTATATAATGTTTACATACCCTACATTACTCATCTCATATGTATATACTGTACTCTACACCATCTACTGCATCTTGCCTATGCCGTTCAGCCATCGCTCAGCCATATATTTATATATACATATTCTTATTCATTCCTTTACACTGTGTATAAGGTAGTTGTTTTGAAATTGTTAGATTACTTGTTAGATATTACTGCATTGTCGGAACTAGAAGCACAAGAATTTCACTACACTCGCATTAACATCTGCTAACCATGTGCATGTGACCAATAACATTTGATTTGATTTGAGGTTAATTTCTCTGTAGGTGATGGCTTTGTTATGTAATGTTTGGGAATCACTTCCTTTTTGGTGGTTGTTAAATTTAACAGCTATTTTCTATATTTTGGTAATTAGCGGGTATCGGCCTAATTCAGCTCTGCTTGCATTATTTGGTGTTTTGCATTGTACACTGAGGATATTTTAGCCGAATTCTGCATGCAGACTCTCAATTTGGCGTTTGTGCCATTTTGTGAATTCTTGGTTGGTGAGCAGACCACAGACCTCACAACCATAAAGGGCAATGGGTTCTATAACTGATTCAAGTATTTTTAGCCAGATTCTAATTGGTATGTCAAATGTTATTTTCCTTTTGATGGCATAGAAGGCCCTTCTTGCCTTGTCTCTCAGATCGTTCACAGCTTTGTGGAAGTTACCTGTGGCGCTGATGTTTAGGCTGAGGTATGTATAGTTTTTTGTGTGCTCTAGGGCAACGGTGTCTAGATGGAATTTGTATTCGTGGTCCTGGCGACTGGACCTTTTTTGGAACACCATTATTTTTGTCTTACTGAGATTTACTGTCAGGGCCCAGGTCTGGCAGAATCTGTGCAGGAGATCTAGGTGCTGCTGCAGGTCCTCCTTGGTTGGGGACAGAAGAACCAGATCATCAGCAAACAGTAGACATTTGACTTCAGATTTTATTAGGGTGAGGCCGGGTGCTGTGGACTGTTCTAGTGCCCTGGACAATTCGTTGATATACATGTTGTAGAGGGTGGGGCTTAAGCTGCGTCCCTGAGTTTAAGTATAGCCAATTGGAATTTGTGGTCTGTATATTTTATCATTTAATTTAGAATACCATCAACCCGATGGGCCTTTTTGGGTTGGATGTTTTGTATTTTGTCCTGTAGTTCATTCCAGGTAATTGGAGAATCCAGTGGGTTCTGGTTGTCTTTAAGAGTTGATTATCAGATTTGTATTTGATCATGTATATGTTTTTTCTGTTTGTTCTTTGTTATAGAGCCAAAAAGACTGGAGAAGTGGTTTATCCACACATCTCAGTTTTTGTTAGATAACTCTTTGTGTTGTTGTTTGTTAAGTGTTTTCCAATTGTCCCAGAAGTGGTTAGAGTCTATGGATTCTTCAATTACATTGAGCTGATTTCTGACGTGCTGTATTCCTTATTTTTCCCTAGTGTTTTTCTGTATTGTTTTAGTGATTCACCATAGTGAAGGCGTAGACTCAGGTTTTCTGTATCGTTTTAGTGATTCACCATAGTGAAGGCGTAGACTCAGGTTTTCTGTATCGTTTTAGTGATTCACCATAGTGAAGGTGTAGACTCAGGTTTTCTGTATCGTTTTAGTGATTCACCATAGTGAAGGCGTAGACTCAGGTTTTCTGTATCGTTTTAGTGATTCACCATAGTGAAGGCGTAGACTCAGGTTTTCTGTATCGTTTTAGTGATTCACCATAGTGAAGGCGTAGACTCAGGTTTTCTGTATTGTTTTAGTGATTCACCATAGTGAACGCGTAGACTCGGGTTTTCTGTATCGTTTTAGTGATTCACCATAGTGAAGGCGTAGACTCAGGTTTTCTGTATCGTTTTAGTGATTCACCATAGTGAAGGCGTAGACTCAGGTTTTCTGTATCGTTTTAGTGATTCACTATAGTGAAGGCGTAGACTCAGGTTTTCTTTATCGTTTTAGTGATTCACCATAGTGAAGGCGTAGACTCAGGTTTTCTGTATCGTTTTAGTGATTCACCATAGTGAAGGCGTAGACTCGGGTTTTCTGTATCATTTTAGTGATTCACCATAGTGAAGGCGTAGACTCAGGTTTTCTGTATCGTTTTAGTGATTCACCATAGTGAAGGCGTAGACTCAGGTTTTCTTTATCGTTTTAGTGATTCACCATAGTGAAGGCGTAGACTCAGGTTTTCTGTATCGTTTTAGTGATTCACCATAGTGAAGGCGTAGACTCGGGTTTTCTGTATCATTTTAGTGATTCACCATAGTGAAGGCGTAGACTCAGGTTTTCTGTATCGTTTTAGTGATTCACCATAGTGAAGGCGTAGACTCAGGTTTTCTGTATCGTTTTAGTGATTCACCATAGTGAAGGCGTAGACTCAGGTTTTCTGTATCGTTTTAGTGATTCACTATAGTGAAGGCGTAGACTCAGGTTTTCTTTATCGTTTTAGTGATTCACCATAGTGAAGGCGTAGACTCAGGTTTTCTGTATCGTTTTAGTGATTCACCATAGTGAAGGCGTAGACTCGGGTTTTCTGTATCATTTTAGTGATTCACCATAGTGAAGGCGTAGACTCAGGTTTTCTGTATCGTTTTAGTGATTCACCATAGTGAAGGCGTAGACTCAGGTTTTCTGTATCGTTTTAGTGTTTCACCATAGTGAAGGCGTAGACTCAGGTTTTCTGTATCGTTTTAGTGATTCACCATAGTGAAGGCGTAGACTCAGGTTTTCCGGGTCTCTATGTTTTAGTTGAACAGGTTCCTCAATTTCTTTCTTAGGTTTTCGTATTCTTCATCAAATTATTTGTCATTTTTGGTAACATTCTTCTGTTTCCTGCTTGAATTTTTTATGATATTATAGGGAAGCTGAGAGGTCAAATTTACTGTTTAGGTTTTCTACCGACAAGTTTACACCTTCACTATTACAGTGAAACGTTTTATCCAGGAAGTTGTCCAAAAGGGATGGAATTTGTTGTTGCCTAATTGTTTTTTGGTAGGTTTCCACACTACTTTCCTTCCATCTATAGCATTTCTTACAATTATTCACTTCCTTTGGCTTTGATGCCTCATGATGGAATATTGCTCTGTTTAAGTATAGTATGATTTTGCTGTGATCTGATAGGGGTGTCAGTGGACTGACTGTGAACACTATGAGAGACTCGGGGT
>NW_026600544.1:10000-25000 GCF_029448725.1 Salvelinus fontinalis
TAACCACACACACACACACATTTTATTATTTATTTAAACGTTTTTATTTAACCTTTATTTAACTAGCCAAGTCAGTTAAGAACAAATTCTTATTTACAATGACGGCCTACCCCAGCCAACGATGCTGGGCCCATTGTGCACCACCCTGTGGGTCTCCCAATCACAGCCGGTTGTGATACAGCATGGAATCAAACCAGGGTCTGTTGTGATGCCTCTAGCATTGAGATGCAGTGCCTTGGACCGCTGCGCCACTCGGGAGCCCATACACACACATACACACAAACACACACACACACCTACACACAGACAGACACACACACACACACAGATACACACACATACATATACACATACATACACCAACACACAGAACGAGAGAGAAAAGAGAGAGAGTTTAGTAGAAGGGATGGCTATATCAGGAGAGGGAGGTGTGTGGACGTCAACAATCCAAATCTGCTGTTCTCCAAACATCTTGTATCTCACTGCATCTCTGGCTCTCTGTCAATCAAACCACTCTGAATCCAACAGTTCTGTTAGAATACATAATTCTGTCTGATAAGGCCTTAGTTACAGTGAATCTTTTAAACTTGAATTCTGCTTCTTCCACTTTCTCTCTCCTTGTTAGCTTCTTGAAATGATGAAGGTTGTGTGAATTTAAAAACACCAAATGCCAATTGCAAGATTCGTCCAACTCATATCAAAGAACAAACCGACATAATCAAATAAGTAGATTAATAAATAATGTATTCAATAAATAATGTTGGAGTGAAATGTATCAAAGTGTGTGTTTGTCTCAGCGACATGAAAAGAGTTCAAGAAACAAGACTAATTCTGTATCGCTTGATAAGTAGACACACACACACACACACACATTGTGAGACAGTCTACCACTTTGGTCCCGTGGCCCAGCTGAGATGAGAATAAAAGAGTATGAATGTACAGACTTCACACACACACACACACACACACACACACACACACACACACGTAAACGTACAAACACACACACACATGCTCGCAAAAGCCTCCTCTCATCTCATCTTCTTCTCTCCATTCTCCCTCCTCCTTTCCTCCCTCCATCCTCCTCCCTCTGTTTTCCCTCCCTCCCTCCATTCTCCCTCCTCCTTCGATCCTCCCTCCCTCCCTCCATCTTACCTCCTTCCATCCATCCTCCCTTCCTCCATACTCCATCCATCCTCCCTCCATTCATCCTCCCTCCCTCCCCCAATCCTCCCTTCCTCCCTCCTCTCACCCTCCCTTGATCCTCCCTCCATACTACCTCTATCCTCCCTCCATCCCTCCTCACTCCCTACTCCCTCCAACCTCCATCCATTATTCCTCCCCCCATCCCCCCTCCCTCCTTCTCTCCCTCCCTCATCCTCCCTCCATCCATCCTCTCTCCTCCATCCTCCGTCCCTCCATCCCCCTTCCAACCTCCCTCCCTCCCCCCCTCCTCCTCCTAGAGGTTTGTTTTTCCATGTCCACTTATCTTTTAGTGCTCTCTACCTCTCCCGTATCCTCTTCTCCTCTCCAGGGGAATCCATCTCTTTCCAGAGACGGTCTTATTTTAGAAACACAAGCTGTTCCTCAGAGAGCAATGTCCGACCACACACACACTCTATTTTCCTGTGTGTGTGTGTGTGTGTGTGTGTGTGTGTGTGTGTGTGTGTGTGTGTGTGTGTGTGTGTGTGTGTGTGTGTGTGTGTGTGTGTGTGTGTGTGTGTGTGTGTGTGTGTGTGTGTGTGTGAAGTATCTGTTTGTGCTGCGTCTCTGTGAAGTTACAGCACAGTCAAATACATCTTTGTGTGCGGCCGTGTATCTCTCCATCACCTCTCCCACCTCCTTTTCTCTAGGCCAGCAGTTAGCATTCTGCCAGCCAATCAGGTAAAAGAAAGGGACTAGAAAGGGAAAAGAAGAGAGTACTTTAGTACTGCTACCACAGGCCAAATAGCTTGTTAGATTTACAAATGTCCCTCTCTCTCTCTTTCCTTCTCCATTCTTTCTCTCCTGCACTCCACTGTCCTCTCTCCCTCTCTCTCTCCCTCTCCATCTCTCTCCCTCTCTCTCTCCCCTCTTTATCTCACAAGATCTCTCTCTGCCCTTCTTCTCCCTCTATCTTTCTCTCTCTCCAATCCCTCTCTCTCTCTCTGGAGGTAAAAAACCTAACCTTCTCCATAGAGAGAGAACCGTGGCCTATATAACTACAGACCATTAAAAACACCAGTGGCCCAATTCTCTCTCTCTCTCTCTCTCTCTCTCTCTCTCCTCTCTCTCTTACTCGTTCTCTCACTCACGCTCTCTCAATTCAATTTAAAAAGGGCTTTATTGGCATGGGAAACATTTCTTCTTCTCTCATTTATCTCTCCTTTCCCGAGCAGCAGGCTGGTGAGTTATCACCTTCTCTGAATGTGTGTGTGTGTGTGTGTGTGTGTGTGTGTGTGTGTGTGTGTGTGTGTGTGTGTGTGTGTGTGTGTGTGTGTGTGTGTGTGTGTGTGTGTGTGTGTGTGTGTGTGTGTGTGTGTGTGTGTGTGTGTGTGTGTGTGTGTGTGTGTGTGTGTGTGTGTGTGTGTGTGTGTGTGTGTGTGTGTGTGTGTGTGTGTGTGTGTGTGTGTGAATGCCTGTGCATCACCTTCTTCTTTCTGAACATGGTACACTATATATACAAAAGTATGTGGACATCCCTTCAAATGAGTGGATTCAGCTATTTCAGCCTCACCCGTTACAGACAGGTGTATAAAATTGAGCACACAGCCATCAAATCTCCGTAGACAAACATTGGTAGTAAAATGGCCTACTGAAGAGCTCAGTGACTTTCAAAGTGTCACCGTCATAGGATGCCACCTTTCCAACAAGTCAGTTCGTCAAATTTCTGCCCTGCTAGAGCTGCCCCGGTCAACTGTAAGTGCTGTTATTGTGAAGTGGAAACGTCTAGGAGCAACAACGGCTCAGCCTCGAAGTGGTAGACCACACAAGCTCACAGAATGGGACTGCTGAGTGCTGATGCGTGTAGTGCGGAAAAATAGTCTGTCCTCGGTTGCAACACTCACTAGCGAGTTCCAAACTGCCTCTGGAAGCAACGTCAGCACAACAACTGTTCGTCGGGAGATTCATGAAATGGGTTTCCATGGCCAAGCAGCCACACACAAGCCTAAGATCACCATGCGCAATGCCAAGCGACGGCTGGAGTGGTGTAAAGCTCGCCACCAGTGGAAACCCGTTCTCTGGTGTGATGAATCATGCCTTGCCATCTGGCAGTCCAACGGATGAATCTGGGTTTGGCAGATGCCAGGAGAAGGCTACCTGCCCGAATGAATAGCGCCAACTGTAAAGTTTGGTGGAGGAGAAATAATGATCTGGGGCTGTTTTTCATGGTTTGGTGTACGCCCCTTAGTTCCAGTAAAAGGAAATTTAAATGCTACAGCATATAATGACATTCTAGATGAGTCTGTTTTTCCAACTTTGTAGCAACAGTTTGGGAAAGGCCCTTCCCTGTTTCAGCATGACAATGCCTCAGTGCACAAAGTGAGGTCCATACAGAAATGGTCATCACCCCATCGAACACCTTTGGGATGAATTGGAAAGCCGACTGCGAGCCAGGCCTAATCGCCCAACATCAGTGCTCGACCTCACTAATGCTCTTGTAGCTGAATGGAAGCAAGTCCACGCAGCAATGTTCCAACATCTAGTGGAAAGCCTTCCCAGAAGAGCGGAGACTTTTATAACAACATGGTGGGGACCAACTCCATATTAATGCCCATGATTTTGGAAGGAGATGTTCCACATACCTTTAGTCATGTAGTGTATGCCCATTTTGGGGGGAAAGACGTGAATGGACCAACCCAACTTGTGACTAGGTAAACACCATCTGTTCACACCGATCCCCCTCTAACACACGTACAGTGGAATGCTCTGCTCTCATCTCCACTCACAGACATTGTGACTACATGCCACCTCTGAATGAGGTGTGTGAGGGGATGACGACAGCACACCTCCAGGCCATTTCTGTTGTAGTTGTGTGTTGGTGCCTTTGACACTTCTCTCAGACCAGCAGAGAAAGAAGAGAAGAGGAGAGAGAGAGAAAGGGTAGAAGAGAGAGAGAGAGAAAGGATAGAAGAGGAGAGATAGAGAAAGTATAGAAGAGGAGAGAGAGAGAAAGGATAGAACAGGAGAGAGAGAAAGGATAGAACAGGAGATAGAGAAAGGATAGAACAGGAGATAGAGAAAGGATAGAACAGGAGATAGAGAAAGGATAGAACAGGAGATAGAGAAAGGATAGAACAGGAGATAGAGAAAGGATAGAACAGGAGATAGAGAAAGGATAGAACAGGAGATAGAGAAAGGATAGAACAGGAGATAGAGAAAGGATAGAACAGGAGATAGAGAAAGGATAGAACAGGAGATAGAGAAAGGATAGAACAGGAGATAGAGAAAGGATAGAACAGGAGATAGAGAAAGGATAGAACAGGAGATAGAGAAAGGATAGAAGAGAGATAATATAACAGAGAAAGATGGTGAGCTGTCTTTTTACTCAACATGCTCTCTCCTTTTTATTGTCCTCTCTCTCTCTCTCTCTCTCTCTCTCTCTCTCTCTCTCTCTCCTCTCTTTCTCTCTCACTCTCTCTCTCTCTCCTCTCTTTCTCTCTCTCCTCTGTGTGCCTGTGGAATAGCTGAGATACCACTGGTTTGGCAACAAATTGACCTTTACTTTCAGCAAACCAGATACCTGAGTGTGTGTGTGTGTGTGTGTGTGTGTGTGTGTGTGTGTGTGTGTGTGTGTGTGTGTGTGTGTGTGTGTGTGTGTGTGTGTGTGTGTGTGTGTGTGTGTGTGTGTGTGTGTGTGTGTGTGTGTGTGTGTAGAGGTTAGCGGAGAGCAGGTAGGGTCTGACTGAGCTTAGAGTCTATGTTTCTGTCAGCCTTTTTTAAATTCAAGCCATAAAATGACATAAAATGACGTAAAATAAACTCATTAGCCTGATGCCTTCTCAGTTAAATATTCTAGAACCTACTGTAAATCAAGCAGCCAATAGCAGATGATCAACATCAATGTAGAGATATTGGCTCAAACGTGAATCACTGCATAACTGACTTGTCTGGTGTTTGGTGCACCACCTCTAAGCCCTGTTCGGACAGGACTAGTATTACTAGAATTATTACCAAGGTGAAATAACTTTCCTTTCGGTTTCTTTCTTTCTACTGGGCTATTGAATATGGGCATGCTTATATCTCCTAGTAGGCTTACAGAAGTAATCTTTCTTTCTACTGGGCTATTGAATATGGGCATGCTTATATCTCCTAGTAGGCTTACAGAAGTAATCCAGCCAACCCTATTTTATTCTTCGGACAGGAAGGCTACGAATGTAGCACATGCTTCCTGTGACTTGTTCAATCGCATGCAGCTCAGATTATTGTTTAAAGACAAAGAAGAGATGTCATGGTGTGAAATAATTTTACATTTGCCTACCAAATAAATAAAAATTGTCACGATCGTGTGGCGGATTAACGGACCAAAATGCAGCAGTTGGAAAATATGCCATCTTCTTTTATTTTAACACGAAGATGAACACGACACAAAAACACTTTAACAAAACAACAAAATAACAAAACGACCGTGAAGCTACAAACGTTGTGCACAAACATACAGGCTACTAACGTTCTTACATAGACAATTACCCACAACCAATGAGAGCCTATGGCTACCCTAAATAAGGCTCCCAATCAGAGACAACCGAAATCAGCTGTCTCTAATTGGGAACTCATTCAGGTAACCATAGACTCTCCTAGATAACTAACCAACATAGACAACGCTAGACATATACACTCAACACAAAACCATCTACTACACCCCATAACCCCTTTACCAAATAAACACCCAAATCCAACAAAACATAAACATTACCCATGTCACACCCTGACCTAACTAAAATAATAAAGAAAACAAAGAATAATAAGGCCAGGGCGTGACATAACCCCCCCCTTGAGGCGCGAACTCCGGGCGCACCATACACAGTCTAGGGGAGGGTCTGGGTGGGCTCCCCTCCACGGTGGCGGCTCCGGCTCTGGTCGTAGTCCCCACGTCACCACAGTACCTAACCACCTCCTAGGCTTCCTCCAAACGACCCCCCTCCACCTTAACCCCATTGCATTCAGGGGCAGTTCCGGACTAAGGGGCAGTACCAGGGTAAGAGGCAGTACCAGGGTCAGGGGCAGTACTAGGGTCAGGGACAGTACCAGGGTCAGGGGCAGTACCAGGGTAAGGGGCAGCACCAGGGTAAGGGGCAGCACCAGGGTAAGGGGCAGCTCCAGGGTAAGGGGCAGCACCAGGGTAAGGGGCAGCTCCGGACTGAGGAATGGCAGCTCCGGACTGAGGGACTGCAGCTCCGGACTGAGGGACTGCAGCTCCGGACTGAGGGACGGCCCATGGCTGGCTAACTGATCTGGCTGCTCATGGCTGGCTGACGGATCTGGCTGCTCATGGCTGGCTGACTGATCTGGCTGCTCAAGGCTGGCTGACGGATCTGGCTGCTCATGGCTAGCTGACGGATCTGGCTGCTCATGGCTAGCTGACGGATCTGGCTGCTCATGGCTAGCTGACGGATCTGGCTGCTCATGGCTAGCTGACGGATCTGGCTGCTCATGGCTAGCTGACGGATCTGGCTGCTCATGGCTAGCTGACGGATCTGGCTGCTCATGGCTAGCTGACGGATCTGGCTGCTCATGGCTAGCTGACGGATCTGGCTGCTCATGGCTAGCTGACGGATCTGGCTGCTCATGGCTGGCTGACGGATCTGGCTGCTCATGGCTGGCTGACGGATCTGGCTGCTCATGGCTGGCTGACTGATCTGGCTGCTCCTGTCTGGTTGGCGGCTCTGGCAAATCCTGTCTGGTTGGCGGCTCTGGCAGATCCTGTCTGGTTGGCGGCTCTGGCAGATCCTGTCTGACGTACGGCTCTAGCGGCTCCTGTCTGGCTGGCGGCTCTAGCGGCTCCTGTCTGGCGGACGGCTCAGTGGGCTCATGGCAGACGGGCGGCTTTGCAGGCTCATGGCAGACGGGCGGCTTTGCAGGCTCATTGCAGACGGATGGCTCAGATGGCGCTGGGGAGACGGATGGCTCAGATGGCGCTGGGGAGACGGATGGCTCAGATGGCGCTGGGGAGACGAGCAGTTCAGTCAACGCTGTGCAGACGGCAGACTCCTGCCGGCTGAGGCGCACTGTAGGCCTGGTGCGTGGTGCCGGGACTGGTGGCACCGGGCTGGGGACACGCATCTCAGGGCTAGTGCGGGGAGCAGGAACAGGGCATACTGGACCCTGGGGACGCACATTAGGCCTAGTGCGTGGGGCCGGAACTGGTGGTACCGGACTGGGGACACGCATCTCAGGGCTAATGCGGGGAGCAGCAACAGGATGCACAGGACTCTGGAGACGCACAAGAGGCTTAGTGCGTGGTGCCGGAATTGGTGATACCGGGCTGGAGACACGCACCATAGGACGAGTGCGTGGAGGAGGAACAGGGCTCTGGAGACACACTGGAAGCCTGTTACGTGGTGTAGGCACTGGTGGCACTGAACTGGGGCGGGGAGGTGGCGCCGGAAATACCGGACCGTGCAGGCGTATTGGCTCCCTTGAGCATTGAGCCTGACCAACCTTACCTGGTTGAATGCTCCCCGTTGCCCGACCAGTGCGGGAAGGTGGAATAACCCGCACCGGGCTATGTAGGCGAACCGGGGACACCATGCGTAAGGCTGGTGCCATGTAAACCGGCCCGAGGAGACGCACTGGTGGCCAGATATGTAGGGCCGGCTTCATGACATCCGGCTCAATACTCAATCTAGCCCTGCCAGTGCGGGGAGGTGGAATAACCCGCACCGGGCTATGCACACGTACAGGAGACACCGTGCGCTCTACTGCGTAACACGGTGTCTGCCCGTACTCTCGCTCTCCACGGTAATTACAGGGAGTAGGCGCAGGTTTCCTACCTGACTTCGCCACTCTCCCTTTAAGCCCCCCCCAAAGAAATTTTTTGGGTTTTCCCACAGGCTTCCTACCGCTTCGTCGTGCTGCCTCCATTCGCCGGTATCCCTCCTCGCACTGCGCCAGAGAATCCCAGGCGGGCTCCGGCACTCTCCCTGGGTTGATCGCCCACCTGTCGATCTCCTCCCACGTAGTGTAACCCAGATCCTTTGTAGGTTTCTTTTCCTGCCTCCGAGCTAGCTCCTCATATCGCCGCCTCTCTGCTTTCGCTGCCTCCAGCTCAGCTTTGGGGCGGTTATATTCTCCTGGTACCTCCCGGTCTAAAATTTCCTCCCATGTCCATAAATCCTTGTATTGCTCCTGTTGCCGCTGGTCATGCCGCTTGGTCCTATGGTGGGTAATTCTGTCACGATCGTGTGGCGGATTAACGGACCAAAATGCAGCAGTTGGAAAATATGCCATCTTCTTTTATTTTAACACGAAGATGAACACGACACAAAAACACTTTAACAAAACAACAAAATAACAAAACGACCGTGAAGCTACAAACGTTGTGCACAAACATACAGGCTACTAACGTTCTTACATAGACAATTACCCACAACCAATGAGAGCCTATGGCTACCCTAAATAAGGCTCCCAATCAGAGACAACCGAAATCAGCTGTCTCTAATTGGGAACTCATTCAGGTAACCATAGACTCTCCTAGATAACTAACCAACATAGACAACGCTAGACATATACACTCAACACAAAACCATCTACTACACCCCATAACCCCTTTACCAAATAAACACCCAAATCCAACAAAACATAAACATTACCCATGTCACACCCTGACCTAACTAAAATAATAAAGAAAACAAAGAATAATAAGGCCAGGGCGTGACAAAAATGAAGACACTAGATGCTGTTAGAAATAGCACGTGGTGGTTCCTGGACTCTATTTACTTAATACATAGAGTCCAGTCCAAAAACATTATTAATTAATTAAAGATGCATATTCAGAAATAGGACCACCATTTTCTGGTTGCTAAAAGAAAATATTTTCAGTTTATGTGATAATACAAGCAAGTATAGTGTAGATAATTATTGTACCATCTAAACCACTGTTAAATATATTTTACATAACCCAAAATGTTGTACTTTCAGCTGTTTGAAGCTGGTGTACAAAACCAAAAGTAAAAGAACCAAAAATGAAACATAAAAATAAGAGGCATAGAAATAGCACACATAGAACAGATCTACCGCTTCTTAGACTCCTTAGACTTTCAATGAGAATGACAGATCTACCGCTTCTTAGACTCCTTAGACTTTCAATGAGAATGACACATCTATAGCTCACCTTTCCATGTGAATTTGTTCTGGTCACCCAAAAAGTTATATATTGCAACTTTAAATTTTGATTTTGGGTTGATAAAACTAAATTGTATGTATTTTGGGTTGATCTCTCTGGGGTAGCAGTGGTGAGACAGCTCTGGGGTAGCTGGGGTGAGACAGCTCTGGGGTAGCTGGGGTGAGACATCTCTGGGGTAGCTGGGGTGAGACATCTCTGGGGGAGCTGTGGTGAGACAGCTCTGGGGTAGCTGTGGTGAGACATCTCTGGGGTAGCTGTGGTGAGACATCTCTGGGGTAGCTGGGGTGAGACAGCTCTGGTGTAGCAGTGGTGAGACAGCTCTGGGGTAGCTGTGGTGAGACATCTCTGGGGTAGCTGTGGTGAGACATCTCTGGGGTAGCTGGGGTGAGACAGCTCTGGGGTAGCTGTGGTGAGACATCTCTGGGGTAGCTGTGGTGAGACATCTCTGGGGTAGCTGGGGTGAGACAGCTCTGGGGTAGCTGGGGTGAGACAGCTCTAGGGTAGCTGTGGTGAGACAGCTCTAGGGTAGCTGGGGTGAGACAGCTCTAGGGTAGCAGTGGTGAGACATCTCTGGGGTAGCTGTGGTGAGACATCTCTGGGGTAGCTGGGGTGAGACAGCTCTGGGGTAGCTGGGGTGAGACATCTCTGGGGTAGCTGGGGTGAGACAGCTCTGGGGTAGCTGGGGTGAGACAGCTCTGGGGTAGCTGGGGTGAGACAGCTCTGGGGTAGCTGTGGTGAAACTGCTCTGGGGTAGCTGTGGTGAGACAGCTCTAGGGTAGCTGTGGTGAGACAGCTCTAGGGTAGCTGGGGTGAGACAGCTCTGGGGTAGCTGTGGTGAGACAGCTCTAGGGTAGCTGTGGTGAGACAGCTCTAGGGTAGCTGGGGTGAGACAGCTCTGGGGTAGCTGGGGTGAGACAGCTCTGGGGTAGCTGGGGTGAGACAGCTCTGGGGTAGCTGTGGTGAGACAGCTCTAGGGTAGCTGGGGTGAGACAGCTCTAGGGTAGCTGTGGTGAGACAGCTCTAGGGTAGCTGTGGTGAGACAGCTCTAGGGTAGCTGGGGTGAGACAGCTCTAGGGTAGCTGTGGTGAGACAGCTCTAGGGTAGCTGTGGTGAGACAGCTCTAGGGTAGCTGGGGTGAGACAGCTCTAGGGTAGCTGGGGTGAGACAGCTCTAGGGTAGCTGTGGTGAGACAGCTCTAGGGTAGCTGGGGTGAGACAGCTCTGGGGTAGCTGGGGTGAGACAGCTCTAGGGTAGCTGGGGTGAGACAGCTCTAGGGTAGCTGGGGTGAGACAGCGCTGGGGGAAAGTGTGGCGTGACTGGAGCGTTCTCTTAATGGCGCTGCTTGGTTGGTAGCGTTCAGGATGGGATAGATTTCTCAGTACCGTTCTGGCCTGAAGCACAGCCACTTAACCCAGACACACTCACTCAATACCCTGGGCCATCTCATTACCCAGCGCTCCTCTCTCTCCCACACACACACACACACACACACACACACACACACACACACACACACACACACACACACACACACACACACACACACACACACACACACACACACACACACACACACACACACACACACACACACACACACACACACACACACACACACACACACACACACACACACACACACACACACACACAGAGAGAGAGAGAGATGATGTCTGGCTTGTACAGCAGGCTGTTTAGCATAACAGAACAGAGGTTGCTCTATACTCAGAATATGTCACATGTATATGTCATTCTGTAATATCTAAAGGTCTCTAGGGAGAAAAGAGAGTGTGTGAGCAGACAAGGAGGAGAGGTCTCTGCGTCTCTCACACTCAGGTCTTCTCTCTCTCTCTAGAGAGTATCCGCATGAAGGGTTTTTTTCACCGCTCAAGGTTTCCTCTCTGTCCTCTGACCTCATCATCCCTCGTTCTCTGCTTTAACAGCCAGTCTTAGCATCCTTCATGTATAATGGATAGGGTGCATGAAGTTAACCCTACTGGGAATCTTTGTCCTGACTAATCCACCTGCATTCCGCCTCGCTCCCTCGCTTTCTGCTCTTTTCTCTCTTGCTATTTTGCTATTTCTTTGTTTATATCCCTCTCTCTGTTTATTTATCTTTCTCTTTGTCTTTATCGCTTTAAAATGTGGGAAATCATATGAATCATGGCAGTCTAGTGTTCTTGTTCTTCTGCTCCCTCTTTCTCCCTCCCTCTCTCTCCATCACTCTCTCTCCATCCAGCAATTCTTGTTTTCATCCCTCCCTCCCTCCCTCTTTCTCCCTCTCTCTTTCTCCTTCCCTCTCTCTCCATCCAGCAATTCTTGTTTTCATCCCTCCCTCCCTCCCTCTTTCTCCCTCTCTCTTTCTCCCTCCCTCTCTCTCCATCCGGCCATTCTTGTTTTCACCCCTCCCTCCCTTCCTGGGCTGAGAATAATTGGGTTTCTCTCTAATAGCCAGGGTAATGTTGACACTTCATAAATCATCACCCAGAAATAGAGCCTCCTCTATCACCTGGTAATGCCTCGTTGTTTTTTCTCCTTGTCTGTTTTTCCCTTTCCTCTCCTCCATCTCTCCTCTCCTCCATCTCCCCTCTCCTCCATCTCCCCTCTCCTCCATCTGTCCTCTCCTCCATCTCTCCTCTCCTCCATCTCTCCTCTCCTCCGTCCTCTCCTCCATCTCCCCTCTCCTCCATCTCCCCTCTCCTCCATCTGTCCTCTCTTCCATCTGTCCTCTCCTCCATCTCTCCTCTCCTCCATCTCTCCATCTCTCCTCTCCTCCATCTCTCCTCTCCTCCATATGTCTTCTCATCCATATGTCCTCTCCGCCATCTCTCCTCTCCTCCATCTGTCCTCTCCACCATCTCTCCTCTCCTCCATCTCTCCTCTCCTCCATCTGTCTTCTCATCCATCTGTCCTCTCCTCCATCTCTCCTCTCCTCCATCTCTCCTCTCCTCCATCTGTCCTCTCCTCCATTTGTCCTCTCCTCCATCTCTCCTCTCCTCCATCTCTCCTCTCCTCCATCTCACCTCTCCTCCATCTGTCCTCTCCACCATCTGTCCTCTCCTCCATCTCTCCTCTCCTCCATCTCTCCTCTCCTCCATCTGTCTTCTCATCCATCTGTCCTCTCCTCCATCTCTCCTCTCCTCCATCTGTCCTCTCCTCCATCTGTCCTCTCCTCCATCTCACCTCTCCTCCATCTCACCTCTCCTCCATCTGTCCTCTCCTCCATCTGTCCTCTCTTCCATCTGTCCTCTCTTCCATCTGTCCTCTCCACCATCTGTCCTCTCCTCCATCTGTCCTCTCCTCCATCTCTCCTCTCCTCCATCTCTCCTCTCCTCCATCTCACCTCTCCTCCATCTTTCCTCTCCTCCATCTGTCCTCTCTTCCATCTGTCATCTCCTCCATCTGTCCTCTCTTCCATCTCTCCTCTCCTCCATCTGTCCTCTCCTCCATCTCTCCTCTCCTCCATCTGTCCTCTCCTCCATCTGTCCTCTCCACCATCTGTCCTCTCCTCCATCTCTCCTCTCCTCCATCTCTCCTCTCCTCCATCTGTCCTCTCCTCCATCTCTCGTCTCCTCCATCTGTCCTCTCTTCCATCTGTCCTCTCTTCCATCTGTCCTCTCCCTCATCTCCCCTCTCCTCCATCTGTCCTCTCTTCCATCTGTCCTCTCCTCCATCTGTCCTCTACTCCATCTCTCGTCTCCTCCATCTGTCCTCTCTTCCATCTGTCCTCTCCTCCATCTGTCCTCTACTCCATCTCTCGTCTCCTCCATCTGTCCTCTCCTCCATCTTCCTCTCCTCCATCTGTCCTCTCTTCCATCTGTCCTCTCTTCCATCTGTCCTCTCCACCATCTGTCCTCTCCTCCATCTGTCCTCTCCTCCATCTCTCCTCTCCTCCATCTCTCCTCTCCTCCATCTCACCTCTCCTCCATCTTTCCTCTCCTCCATCTGTCCTCTCTTCCATCTGTCATCTCCTCCATCTGTCCTCTCTTCCATCTCTCCTCTCCTCCATCTGTCCTCTCCTCCATCTCTCCTCTCCTCCATCTGTCCTCTCCTCCATCTGTCCTCTCCACCATCTGTCCTCTCCTCCATCTCTCCTCTCCTCCATCTCTCCTCTCCTCCATCTGTCCTCTCCTCCATCTCTCGTCTCCTCCATCTGTCCTCTCTTCCATCTGTCCTCTCTTCCATCTGTCCTCTCCCTCATCTCCCCTCTCCTCCATCTGTCCTCTCTTCCATCTGTCCTCTCCTCCATCTGTCCTCTACTCCATCTCTCGTCTCCTCCATCTGTCCTCTCTTCCATCTGTCCTCTCCTCCATCTCCCCTCTCCTCCATCTGTCCTCTCTTCCATCTGTCCTCTCCTCCATCTGTCCTCTCCTCCATCTGTACTCTCTTCCATCTGTCCTCTCCTCCATCTCTCGTCTCCTCCATCTGTCCTCTCCACCATCTGTCCTCTCCTCCATCTCTCCTCTCCTCCATCTGTCCTCTCCTCCATCTCTCCTCTGCTCCATCTCTCCTCTCCTCTATATTTCCTCTCCTCCATCTCTCTATCTGTCCTCTCCTCCATTTGTCTTCTCCTCCATCTGTCCTTTCCTCCATCTCTCCTCTCCTCCATCTCTCCTCTCCTCCATCTCTCCTCTCCTCCATCTGTCCTCTCCTCCATCTGTCCTCTCCTCCATCTGTCCTCTCCTCCATCTCTCCTCTCCTCCATCTGTCCTCTCCTCCATCTCTCCTCTGCTCCATCTCTCCTCTCCTCTATATTTCCTCTCCTCCATCTCTCCATCTGTCCTCTCCTCCATTTGTCCTCTCCTCCATCTGTCCTCTCTTCCATCTGTCCTCTCTTCCATCTGTCCTCTCCCTCATCTCCCCTCTCCTCCATCTGTCCTCTCTTCCATCTGTCCTCTCCTCCATCTGTCCTCTCCTCCATCTCTCGTCTCCTCCATCTGTCCTCTCTTCCATCTCTCCTCTCCTCCATCTCTCCTCTCCTCCATCTCTCCTCTCCTCCATCTGTCCTCTCCTCCATCTGTCCTCTCCTCCATCTCTCCTCTCCTCCATCTCTCCTCTCCTCCATCTGTCCTCTCCTCTATCTGTCCTTTCCTCCATCTCTCCTCTCCTCCATCTCTCCTCTCCTCCATCTGTCCTCTCCTCCATCTGTCCTCTCCTCCATCTGTCCTCTCCTCCATCTCTCCTCTCCTCCATCTCTCCTCTCCTCCATCTCTCCTCTCCTCCATCTCTCCTCTCCTCCATCTGTCCTCTCCTCCATCTGTCCTCTCCTCCATCTGTCCTCTCCTCCATCTCTCCTCTCCTCCAGCTGTCCTCTCCTCCATCTGTCCTCTCCTCCATCTCTCCTCTCCTCCAGCTGTCCTCTCCTCCATCTGTCCTGGGCTCTCATCAGCCTGGGTATGTAGGCCTATTTAGCATTCCTAACACAGGAGGTTGGTGACACCTTAATTGGGGAGGACAGGCTCGTGGTAATGGCTGGAGTGGAATCAGTGGAATGGTATCAAATACATCAAAGACCTGGTTTCCAGGTTCCAGCCATGAATATACACCGTTCTCCCCTCAGCAGCCTCCTGTGAATCCCAATTAGGTTGAATCCATTTCAACGTGATTATATGTCATTCAGTACAAGTTATTATATGTTTTTTTCTCCTACTATCTTTATTAACTATCATTGTCAG